>NW_024882018.1:212500-474451 GCF_019059575.1 Amphibalanus amphitrite | reverse complement strand
TAATCGTCCCTTACAGGACGGGGCGCGTCAAAGTGCCCCAAGGCTTCTTCTGATCGCCAAAATAATGGTCGCAATCGATTCCTCCGGTCAATATCTAACCTCAGTCGAAGGTTCCAGACCTGTGGCTCCTATCCCTCATCCCTTAATCGTCCCTTACAGGACGGGGCGCGTCAAAGTGCCCCAAGGTTTCGTCTGATCGCCAAAATAATGGTCGCAATCGTTCCTCGGGTCAATATCTAACCTCAGTCGAAGTTCCAGACCTGTGGTTCCTATCCCTCATCCCTTAATCGGTCCTTAAAGGACGGGGCGCGTCAATAGTGCCCCAAGGCTTCTTCTGATCGCCAAAATAATGGTCGCAATCGATTCTCGGGTCAATATCTAACCTCAGTCGAAGGTTCCAGACCTGTGGCTCCTATCCCTCTCCCTTAATCGTCCCTTAAAGGACGGGCGCGTCAAAAGTGCCCCAAGGCTTCTTCTGATCGCCAAAATAATGGTCGCAATCGATTCCTCGGGTCAATATCTAACCTCAGTCGAAGGTTCCAGACCTGTGGCTCCTATCCCTCATCCCTTAATCGTCCCTTAAAGGACGGGGCGCGTCAAAAGTGCCCCAAGGCTTCGTCTGATCGCCAAAATAATGGTCGCAATCGATTCCTCGGGTCAATATCTAACCTCAGTCGAAGGTTCCAGACCTGTGGCTCCTATCCCTCATCCCTTAATCGTCCCTTAAAGGACGGGGCGCGTCAAAAGTGCCCCAAGGCTTCGTCTGATCGCCAAAATAATGGTCGCAATCGATTCCTCGGGTCAATATCTAACCTCAGTCGAATGTTCCAGACCTGTGGCTCCTATCCCTCATCCCTTAATCGTCCCTTAAAGGACGGGGCGCGTCAAAAGTGCCCCAAGGCTTCTTCTGATCGCCAAAATAATGGTCGCAATCGGTTCCTCGGGTCAATATCTAACCTCAGTCGAAGGTTGCAGACCTGTGGCTCCTATCCCTCATCCCTTAATCGTCCCTTAAAGGACGGGGCGCGTCAAAAGTGCCCCAAGGCTTCTTCTGATCGCCAAAATAATGGTCGCAATCGATTCCTCGGGTCAATATCTAACCTCAGTCGAAGGTTCCAGACCTGTGGCTCCTATCCCTCATCCCTTAATCGTCCCTTACAGGACGGGGCGCGTCAAAAGTGCCCCAAGGTTTCGTCTGATCGCCAAAATAATGGTCGCAATCGATTCCTCGGGTCAATATCTAACCTCAGTCGAAGGTCCCATACCTGTGGCTCCTATCACTCATCCCTTAATCGTCCCTTAAAGGACGGGGCGCGTCAAAAGTGCCCCAAGGCTTCTTCTGATCGCCAAAATAATGGTCGCAATCGATTCCTCGGGTCAATATCTAACCTCAGTCGAAGGTTCCAGACCTGTGGCTCCTATCCCTCATCCCTTAATCGTCCCTTAAAGGACGGGGCGCGTCAAAAGTGCCCCAAGGCTTCGTCTGATCGCCAAAATAATGGTCGCAATCGATTCCTCGGGTCAATATCTAACCTCAGTCGAAGGTTCCAGACCTGTGGCTCCTATCCCTCATCCCTTAATCGTCCCTTAAAGGACGGGGCGCGTCAAAAGTGCCCCAAGGCTTCTTCTGATCGCCAAAATAATGGTCGCAATCGGTTCCTCGAGTCAATATCTAACCTCAGTCGAAGGTTCCAGACCTGTGGCTCCTATCCCTCATCCCTTAATCGTCCCTTGAAGGACGGGGCGCGTCAAAAGTGCCCCAAGGCTTCTTCTGATCGCCAAAATAATGGTCGCAATCGATTCCTCGGGTCAATATCTAACCTCAGTCGAAGGTTCCACACCTGTGGCTCCTATCCCTCATCCCTTAATCGTCCCTTACAGGACGGGGCGCGTCAAAAGTGCCCCAAGGTTTCGTCTGATCGCCAAAATAATGGTCGCAATCGATTCCTCTGGTCAATATCTAACCTCAGTCGAAGGTTCCAGACCTGTGGCTCCTATCCCTCATCCCTTAATCGTCCCTTACAGGACGGGGCGCGTCAAAAGTGCCCCAAGGTTTCGTCTGATCGCCAAAATAATGGTCGCAATCGATTCCTCTGGTCAATATCTAACCTCAGTCGAAGGTTCCAGACCTGTGGCTCCTATCCCTCATCCCTTAATCGTCCCTTACAGGACGGGGCGCGTCAAAAGTGCCCCAAGGCTTCGTCTGATCGCCAAAATAATGGTCGCAATCGATTCCTCGGGTCAATATCTAACCTCAGTCGAAGGTTCCAGACCTGTGGCTCCTATCGCTCATCCCTTAATCGTCCCTTAAAGGACGGGGCGCGTCAAAAGTGCCCCAAGGCTTCTTCTGATCGCCAAAATAATGGTCGCAATCGATTCCTCGGGTCAATATCTAACCTCAGTCGAAGGTTCCAGACCTGTGGCTCCTATCCCTCATCCCTTAATCGTCCCTTACAGGACGGGGCGCGTCAAAAGTGCCCCAAGGTTTCGTCTGATCGCCAAAATAATGGTCGCAATCGATTCCTCGGGTCAATATCTAACCTCAGTCGAAGGTTCCAGACCTGTGGCTCCTATCCCTCATCCCTTAATCGTCCCTTAAAGGACGGGGCGCGTCAAAAGTGCCCTAAGGCTTCTTCTGATCGCCAAAATAATGGTCGCAATCGATTCCTCGGGTCAATATTTAACCTCAGTCGAAGGTTCCAGACCTGTGGCTTCTATCCCTCATCCCTTAATCGTCCCTTAAAGGACGGGGCGCGTCAAAAGTGCCCCAACGCTTCTTCTGATCGCCAAAATAATGGTCGCAATCGATTCCTCCGGTCAATATCTAACCTCAGTCGAAGGTTCCAGACCTGTGGCTCCTATCCCTCATCCCTTAATCGTCCCTTAAAGGACGGGGCGCGTCAAAAGTGCCCCAAGGTTTCGTCTGATCGCAAAATAATGGTCGCAATCGATTCCTCGGGTCAATATCTAACCTCAGTCGAAGGTTCCAGACCTGTGGCTCCTATCCCTCATCCCTTAATCGTCCCTTAAAGGACGGGGCGCGTCAAAAGTGCCCCAAGGCTTCTTCTGATCGCCAAAATAATGGTCGCAATCGATTCCTCGGGTCAATATCTAACCTCAGTCGAAGGTTCCAGACCTGTGGCTCCTATCCCTCATCCCTTAATCGTCCCTTAAAGGACGGGGCGCGTCAAAAATGCCCCAAGGCTTCTTCTGATCGCCAAAATAATGGTCGCAATCGATTCCTCGGGTCAATATCTAACCTCAGTCGAAGGTTGCAGACCTGTGGCTCCTATCCCTCATCCCTTAATCGTCCCTTAAAGGACGGGGCGCGTCAAAAGTGCCCCAAGGCTTCGTCTGATCGCCAAAATAATAGTCGCAATCGATTCCTCGGGTCAATATCTAACCTCAGTCGAAGGTTCCAGACCTGTGGCTCCTATCCCTCATCCCTTAATCGTCCCTTACAGGACGGGGCGCGTCAAAAGTGCCCCAAGGCTTCGTCTGATCGCCAAAATAATGGTCGCAATCGATTCCTCGGGTCAATATCTAACCTCAGTCGAAGGTTCCAGACCTGTGGCTCCTATCCCTCATCCCTTAATCGTCCCTTAAAGGACGGGGCGCGTCAAAAGTGCCCCAAGGCTTCTTCTGATCGCCAAAATAATGGTCGCAATCGATTCCTCGGGTCAATATTTAACCTCAGTCGAAGGTTCCAGACCTGTGGCTCCTATCCCTCATCCCTTAATCGTCCCTTAAAGGACGGGGCGCGTCAAAAGTGCCCCAAGGCTTCTTCTGATCGCCAAAATAATGGTCGCAATCGATTCCTCGGGTCAATATCTAACCTCAGTCGAAGGTTCCAGACCTGTGGCTCCTATCCCTCATCCCTTAATCGTCCCTTAAAGGACGGGGCGCGTCAAAAGTGCCCCAAGATTTCGTCTGATCGCCAAAATAATGGTCGCAATCGATTCCTCGGGTCAATATCTAACCTCAGTCGAAGGTTCCAGACCTGTGGCTCCTATCCCTCATCCCTTAATCGTCCCTTAAAGGACGGGGCGCGTCAAAAGTGCCCCAAGGCTTCTTCTGATCGCCAAAATAATGGTCGCAATCGATTCCTCGGGTCAATATCTAACCTCAGTCGAAGGTTCCAGACCTGTGGCTCCTATCCCTCATCCCTTAATCGTCCCTTAAAGGACGGGGCGCGTCAAAAGTGCCCCAAGGCTTCTTCTGATCGCCAAAATAATGGTCGCAATCGATTCCTCGGTCAATATCTAACCTCAGTCGAAGGTTCCAGACCTGTGGCTTCTATCCCTCATCCCTTAATCGTCCCTTAAAGGACGGGGCGCGTCAAAAGTGCCCCAAGGCTTCGTCAGATCGCCAAAATAATGGTCGCAATCGATTCCTCGGGTCAATATCTAACCTCAGTCGAAGGTTCCAGACCTGTGGCTCCTATCCCTCATCCCTTAATCGTCCCTTAAAGGACGGGGCGCGTCAAAAGTGCCCCAAGGCTTCTTCTGATCGCCAAAATAATGGTTGCAATCGATTCCTCCGGTCAATATCTAACCTCAGTCGAAGGTTCCAGACCTGTGGCTCCTATCCCTCATCCCTTAATCGTCCCTTAAAGGACGGGGCGCGTCAAAAGTGCCCCAAGGCTTCTTCTGATCGCCAAAATAATGGTCGCAATCGATTCCTCGGGTCAATATCTAACCTCAGTCGAAGGTTCCAGACCTGTGGCTCCTATCCCTCATCCCTTAATCGTCCCTTAAAGGACGGGGCGCGTCAAAAGTGCCCCAAGGCTTCGTCTGATCGCCAAAATAATGGTCGCAATCGATTCCTCGGGTCAATATCTAACCTCAGTCGAAGGTTCCAGACCTGTGGCTCCTATCCCTCATCCCTTAATCGTCCCTTAAAGGACGGGGCGCGTCAAAAGTGCCCCAAGGCTTCGTCTGATCGCCAAAATAATGGTCGCAATCGATTCCTCGGGTCAATATCTAACCTCAGTCGAAGGTTCCAGACCTGTGGCTCCTATCCCTCATCCCTTAATCGTCCCTTAAAGGACGGGGCGCGTCAAAAGTGCCCCAAGGCTTCTTCTGATCGCCAAAATAATGGTCGCAATCGGTTCCTCGAGTCAATATCTAACCTCAGTCGAAGGTTCCAGACCTGTGGCTCCTATCCCTCATCCCTTAATCGTCCCTTAAAGGACGGGGCGCGTCAAAAGTGCCCCAAGGCTTCTTCTGATCGCCAAAATAATGGTCGCAATCGATTCCTCGGGTCAATATCTAACCTCAGTCGAAGGTTCCACACCTGTGGCTCCTATCCCTCATCCCTTAATCGTCCCTTACAGGACGGGGCGCGTCAAAAGTGCCCCAAGGTTTCGTCTGATCGCCAAAATAATGGTCGCAATCGATTCCTCTGGTCAATATCTAACCTCAGTCGAAGGTTCCAGACCTGTGGCTCCTATCCCTCATCCCTTAATCGTCCCTTACAGGACGGGGCGCGTCAAAAGTGCCCCAAGGTTTCGTCTGATCGCCAAAATAATGGTCGCAATCGATTCCTCTGGTCAATATCTAACCTCAGTCGAAGGTTCCAGACCTGTGGCTCCTATCCCTCATCCCTTAATCGTCCCTTACAGGACGGGGCGCGTCAAAAGTGCCCCAAGGCTTCGTCTGATCGCCAAAATAATGGTCGCAATCGATTCCTCGGGTCAATATCTAACCTCAGTCGAAGGTTCCAGACCTGTGGCTCCTATCGCTCATCCCTTAATCGTCCCTTAAAGGACGGGGCGCGTCAAAAGTGCCCCAAGGCTTCTTCTGATCGCCAAAATAATGGTCGCAATCGATTCCTCGGGTCAATATCTAACCTCAGTCGAAGGTTCCAGACCTGTGGCTCCTATCCCTCATCCCTTAATCGTCCCTTACAGGACGGGGCGCGTCAAAAGTGCCCCAAGGTTTCGTCTGATCGCCAAAATAATGGTCGCAATCGATTCCTCGGGTCAATATCTAACCTCAGTCGAAGGTTCCAGACCTGTGGCTCCTATCCCTCATCCCTTAATCGTCCCTTAAAGGACGGGGCGCGTCAAAAGTGCCCTAAGGCTTCTTCTGATCGCCAAAATAATGGTCGCAATCGATTCCTCGGGTCAATATTTAACCTCAGTCGAAGGTTCCAGACCTGTGGCTTCTATCCCTCATCCCTTAATCGTCCCTTAAAGGACGGGGCGCGTCAAAAGTGCCCCAACGCTTCTTCTGATCGCCAAAATAATGGTCGCAATCGATTCCTCCGGTCAATATCTAACCTCAGTCGAAGGTTCCAGACCTGTGGCTCCTATCCCTCATCCCTTAATCGTCCCTTAAAGGACGGGGCGCGTCAAAAGTGCCCCAAGGTTTCGTCTGATCGCAAAATAATGGTCGCAATCGATTCCTCGGGTCAATATCTAACCTCAGTCGAAGGTTCCAGACCTGTGGCTCCTATCCCTCATCCCTTAATCGTCCCTTAAAGGACGGGGCGCGTCAAAAGTGCCCCAAGGCTTCTTCTGATCGCCAAAATAATGGTCGCAATCGATTCCTCGGGTCAATATCTAACCTCAGTCGAAGGTTCCAGACCTGTGGCTCCTATCCCTCATCCCTTAATCGTCCCTTAAAGGACGGGGCGCGTCAAAAATGCCCCAAGGCTTCTTCTGATCGCCAAAATAATGGTCGCAATCGATTCCTCGGGTCAATATCTAACCTCAGTCGAAGGTTGCAGACCTGTGGCTCCTATCCCTCATCCCTTAATCGTCCCTTAAAGGACGGGGCGCGTCAAAAGTGCCCCAAGGCTTCGTCTGATCGCCAAAATAATAGTCGCAATCGATTCCTCGGGTCAATATCTAACCTCAGTCGAAGGTTCCAGACCTGTGGCTCCTATCCCTCATCCCTTAATCGTCCCTTACAGGACGGGGCGCGTCAAAAGTGCCCCAAGGCTTCGTCTGATCGCCAAAATAATGGTCGCAATCGATTCCTCGGGTCAATATCTAACCTCAGTCGAAGGTTCCAGACCTGTGGCTCCTATCCCTCATCCCTTAATCGTCCCTTAAAGGACGGGGCGCGTCAAAAGTGCCCCAAGGCTTCTTCTGATCGCCAAAATAATGGTCGCAATCGATTCCTCGGGTCAATATTTAACCTCAGTCGAAGGTTCCAGACCTGTGGCTCCTATCCCTCATCCCTTAATCGTCCCTTAACCCTATTAGTGGCAGGCTCCTGGCTACCCCATATTAGTGGCAGGGGGGGGCTGTTTACGACCCCCCCTTGATATCTCGAGATCTAACGGGCCGATTTTCAAAATTCAAACGGCATTCGATTTCGCTCAACGTGATCTACATTTCTAAAAAATAAAAATTAAAAAATGTCAATAGGGGGGGTAGAGGGGGGTAAAAACGGGCAAATTACAGATACATTTTTGACTGTTTATCACGGCCAGGTTTCTGAACCAATCTTAACGCAACTTTTGCCGATCGATAGAGAATGAACCAGGAATTCACATGGATCCTAAAAATATGCATTTTCAAAAATCATAGGCGGATACAGATCATTGAGATTGGGGGTACACAAAAAGTATAGTAAATAAGGTTTTTGTTGGTACTGTTTCTAAAAAGGGTGGTAATGGTCTTGTTATGTTACAATTTTCTTATGAGAGAACGACTACAATTGTATTGGTCATGCATAGGCGGTGTCAGGGCACCTATGTTGGGAGGTAAAACATAACCCCCCTTTTTGGACGCCTGGATCCGCCTATTATAGCAAAAACGTGTCAAAAGAGGATGCACAATAACTGTATATGTTATCACATGATACCTTTCATTCACTGTTCGTAAAACTAGTGCAGCATCGTAATCTTCGCCCAAATGACTCGCTTCACGAATAGCACCCCCCAATTCCCAGTGCTCTGGAGCCGCCTCTGGGAAAGTTATGAACTTGAAATTTTCAGGGAATGTGCCCAATTTAGTTTTAGGAAAAGTCAGAAAATTTCAGCATCGTAGCTTCAGCGGTTTCGGAGATATTCCCGAAAAACCTGAGGGGTGGATAAAAACAACCCCCCCCTGCCACTAATAGGGTTAAAGGACGGGGCGCGTCAAAAGTGCCCCAAGGCTTCTTCTGATCGCCAAAATAATGGTCGCAATCGATTCCTCGGGTCAATATCTAACCTCAATCGAAGGTTCCAGACCTGTGGCTCCTATCCCTCATCCCTTAATCGTCCCTTAAAGGACGGGGCGCGTCAAAAGTGCCCCAAGATTTCGTCTGATCGCCAAAATAATGGTCGCAATCGATTCCTCGGGTCAATATCTAACCTCAGTCGAAGGTTCCAGACCTGTGGCTCCTATCCCTCATCCCTTAATCGTCCCTTAAAGGACGGGGCGCGTCAAAAGTGCCCCAAGGCTTCTTCTGATCGCCAAAATAATGGTCGCAATCGATTCCTCGGGTCAATATCTAACCTCAGTCGAAGGTTCCAGACCTGTGGCTCCTATCCCTCATCCCTTAATCGTCCCTTAAAGGACGGGGCGCGTCAAAAGTGCCCCAAGGCTTCTTCTGATCGCCAAAATAATGGTCGCAATCGATTCCTCGGTCAATATCTAACCTCAGTCGAAGGTTCCAGACCTGTGGCTTCTATCCCTCATCCCTTAATCGTCCCTTAAAGGACGGGGCGCGTCAAAAGTGCCCCAAGGCTTCGTCAGATCGCCAAAATAATGGTCGCAATCGATTCCTCGGGTCAATATCTAACCTCAGTCGAAGGTTCCAGACCTGTGGCTCCTATCCCTCATCCCTTAATCGTCCCTTAAAGGACGGGGCGCGTCAAAAGTGCCCCAAGGCTTCTTCTGATCGCCAAAATAATGGTTGCAATCGATTCCTCCGGTCAATATCTAACCTCAGTCGAAGGTTCCAGACCTGTGGCTCCTATCCCTCATCCCTTAATCGTCCCTTAAAGGACGGGGCGCGTCAAAAGTGCCCCAAGGCTTCTTCTGATCGCCAAAATAATGGTCGCAATCGATTTCTCGGGTCAATATCTAACCTCAGTCGAAGGTTCCAGACCTGTGGCTCCTATCCCTCATCCCTTAATCGTCCCTTAAAAGACGGGGCGCGTGAAAAGTGCCCCAAGGCTTCGTCTGATCGCCAAAATAATGGTCGCAATCGATTCCTCGGGTCAATATCTAACCTCAGTCGAAGGTTTCAGACCTGTGGCTCCTATCCCTCATCCCTTAATCGTCCCTTAAAGGACGGGGCGCGTCAAAAGTGCCCCAAGGCTTCTTCTGATCGCCAAAATAATGGTCGCAATCGATTCCTCGGGTCAATATCTAACCTCAGTCGAAGGTTCCAGACCTGTGGCTCCTATCCCTCATCCCTTAATCGTCCCTTAAAGGACGGGGCGCGTCAAAAGTGCCCCAAGGCTTCGTCTGATCGCCGAAATAATGGTCGCAATCGATTCCTCGGGTCAATATCTAACCTCAGTCGAAGGTTCCAGACCTGTGGCTCCTATCCCTCATCCCTTAATCGTCCCTTAAAGGACGGGGCGCGTCAAAAGTGCCCCAAGGCTTCGTCTGATCGCCAAAATAATAGTCGCAATCGATTCCTCGGGTCAATATCTAACCTCAGTCGAAGGTTTCAAACCTGTGGCTCCTATCCCTCATCCCTTAATCGTCCCTTAAAGGACGGGGCGCGTCAAAAGTGCCCCAAGGCTTCTTCTGATCGCCAAAATAATGGTCGCAATCGATTGCGACCATTCGATTGCGATCAGAAGAAGCCTTGGGGCACTTTTGACGCGCCCCGTCCTTTAAGGGACGATTAAGGGATGAGGGATAGGAGCCAAAGGTCTGGAACCTTTGACTGAGGTTAGATATTGACCCGAGGAATCGATTGCGACCATTATTTTGGCGATCAGACGAAACCTTGGGGCACTTTTGACGCGCCCCGTCCTTTAAGGGACGATTAAGGGATGAGGGATAGGAGCCACAGGTTTGGAATCTTCGACTGAGGTTAGATATTGACCCGAGGAATCGATTGCGCTTATTATTTTGGCGATCAGACGAAGCCTTGGGGCAATTTTGACGCGCCCCGTCCTTTAAGGGACGATTAAGGGATGAGGGATAGGAGCCACAGGTCTGGAACCTTCGACTGAGGTTAGATATTGACCCGAGGAATCGATTGCGACCATTATTTTGGCGATCAGAAGAAGCCTTGGGGCACTTTTGACGCGCCCCGTCCTTTAAGGGACGATTAAGGGATGAGGGATAGGAGCCACAGGTCTGGCACCTTCGACTGAGGTTAGATATTGACCCGAGGAATCGATTGCGACCATTATTTTGGCGATCAGACGAAACCTTGGGGCACTTTTGACGCGCCCCGTCCTTTAAGGGACGATTAAGGGATGAGGGATAGGAGCCACAGGTCTGGAACCTTCGACTGCGGTTAGATATTGACCCGAGGAATCGATTGCGACCATTATTTTGGCGATCAGAAGAAGCCTTGGGGCACTTTTGACGCGCCCCTTCCTTTAAGGGACGATTAAGGGATGAGGGATAGGAGCCACATGTCTGGAACCTTCGACTGAGGTTAGATATTGACCCGAAGAATCGATTGCGACCATTATTTTGGCGATCAGACGAAACCTTGGGGCACTTTTGACGCGCCCCGTCCTTTAAGGGACGATTAAGGGATATGGGATAGGAGCCACAGGTCTGGAACCTTCGACTGAGGTTAGATATTGACCCGAGAAAATCGATTGCGGCCATTATTTTGGCGATCAGAAGATGCCTTGGGGCACTTTTGACGCGCCCCGTCCTTTAAGGGACCGATTAAGGGATGAGGGATAGGAGCCACAGGTCTGGAACCTTCGACTGAGGTTAGATATTGACCCGAAGAATCGATTGCGACCATTATTTTGGCGATCAGACGAAGCCTTGGGGCACTTTTGACGCGCCCCGTCCTTTAAGAGACGATTAAGGGATGAGGGATAGGAGCCACAGGTCTGGAACCTTCGACTGAGGTTAGATATTGACCCGAGGAATCGATTGCGACCATTATTTTGGCGATCAGACGAAGCCTTGGGGCACTTTTGACGCGCCCCGTCCTTTAAGGGACGATTAAGGGATGAGGGATAGGAGCCACAGGTCTGGAACCTTCGACTGAGGTTAGATATTGACCCGAGGAATCGATTGCGACCATTATTTTGGCGATCAGAAGAAGCCTTGGGGCACTTTTGACGCGCCCCGTCCTTTAAGGGACGATTAAGGGATGAGGGATAGGAGCCACAGGTCTGGAACCTTCGACTGAGGTTAGATATTGACCCGAGGAATCGATTGCGACCATTATTTTGGCGATCAGAAGAAGCCTTGGGGCACTTTTGACGCGCCCCGTCCTTTAAGGGACGATTAAGGAGTGAGGGATAGGAGCCACAGGTCTTGAACCTTCGACTGAGGTTAGATATTGACCCGAGGAATCGATTGCGACCATTATTTTGGCGATCAGACGAAGCCTTGGGGCACTTTTGACGCGCCCCGTCCTTTAAGGGACGATTAAGGGATGAGGAATAGGAGCCACAGGTCTGGAACTTTCGACTGAGGTTAGATATTGACCCGAGGAATCGATTGCGACCATTATTTTGGCGATCAGACGAAACCTTGGGGCACTTTTGACGCGCCCCGTCCTTTAAGGGACGATTAAGGGATGAGGGATAGGAGCCACAGGTCTGGAACCTTCGACTGAGGTTAGATATTGACCCGAGGAATCGATTGCGACCATTATTTTGGCGATCAGACGAAACCTTGGGGCACTTTTGTTGCGCCCCGTCCTTTAAGGGACGATTAAGGGATGAGGGATAGGAGCCACAGGTCTGGAACCTTCGACTGAGGTTAGATATTGACCCGAGGAATCGATTGCGACCATTATTTTGGCGATCAGAAGAAGCCTTGGGGCACTTTTGACGCGCCCCGTCCTTTAAGGGACGATTAAGGGATGAGGGATAGGAGCCACAGGTCTGGAACCTTCGACTGAGGTTAGATATTGACCCGAGGAATCGATTGCGACCATTATTTTGGCGATCAGACGAAACCTTGGGGCACTTTTGTTGCGCCCCGTCCTTTAAGGGACGATTAAGGGATGAGGGATAGGAGCCACAGGTCTGGAACCTTCGACTGAGGTTAGATATTGACCCGAGAAATCGATTGCGACCATTATTTTGGCGATCAGACGAAACCTTGGGGCACTTTTGACGCGCCCCGTCCTTTAAGGGACGATTAAGGGATGAGGGATAGGAGCCACAGGTCTGGAACCTTCGACTGAGGTTAGATATTGACCCGAGGAATCGATTGCGACCATTATTTTGGCGATCAGACGAAACCTTGGGGCACTTTTGACGCGCCCCGTCCTTTAAGGGACGATTAAGGGATGAAGGAAGGGAGCTAGGGCAAAATAAATGTCATATTCGTGTTCCCCGTCCCCCAATTGACCTGATGGCGATTTTTGAAGCGATTCTGAATCCGACGCTGTATTCGTTGCTGTTGCTGACGCTAACTTCACGGACATCAATGTGACACGGCCCACACAAATAACTGCAAGAAATAGCAGCCGATACTCACGCATGTTTCTCATCGCGAGGAGAGCGCGACCTTCGCCTCTCACGGTCCCTGTCCCGGGTCCGGTCCCGGTCCCGGTCTCGGTCTCTGTCTCGGTCCTTTTCACGGCGGTCTCTTCCGCCTGGGGAGCGACTTCTGCTTCTCGGGCGCTTCCGTGACTCACGCTCACGCTCACGATCACGCTCGCGGTCACGATCACGATCTCTTTCACGATCGCGATCTCGTTCACGATCTCGGTCGCGCTCGCGACCTCTCTCGCGCTCCCTGCCTTCCCGCACATCAGAAGGCATGATTCTTGGTGATTATTGCACAACAATCTGAAATATTGAGAAGAGTAGCTAGTTTGGGCAGTTTTGTTCAGCTGTATTTAGGTTTGCGATTTTTATAAACTCAACATCTGAGAAAAAAGCTGCTGGATTTTTCATCAAGCCTCGAAAAGGGCAGTTAGCGTTCTCAATCTCTATTCTAAGGCACACACGTATAGTTAGGTCAGGTTTGGTCTGGTTTTATTTGAAAGCATCTCTGGGAATGGCACCTCTTCTAGGTTTGCAACAATAAGTGCAACACCTGCTTTACGACTAACACTCCAACCTCAAGCTGTTGGCTCCTATTGATTCCAGAGGGGTGTTCACGGGCACCACAAACTGCTGAGTGCGGTCATTGCGGTGTGTGTGGTGTGTGCAGCAGGCGTAGGGTAGGGGTCAGGGGATGGGTAGGTGGTTCTAACATCACTGCTGAGTGTGGTAGACGGTCCCGTGGCCAGTCCTGACCCGCCACAGCGCTCGCTGTGTGCAGTAACAGAATACTGACGTATGGACACAGTGGGCAGATCTTATAGCCCGTGTACGGTCTGACTGCACACAGGGCCCGTGAACAACCCTCAGAACTCACAAACATCCTCATAAAACTAACCCCATTTTCAACAACCCAAAAATCTTGTCATGCATACATAGTAGCCCGTGCATGGGTGCAATTGGCAACGGCTGTGCATATTGGTGAGCCTATTCATATTGCACCCCTTGCACGAGCAAAACAACCATTACAAACGGGTGATAATTATGAAAAGGGTAAAAGCAGCCATACCATGCGAAATGCAAATTCTTCCACAAAGCCTTGCTCCGCTTGCTCCAAGCTAACTAAAAAAAATAGGATGTTCATTACTCTACATCGTTGCGAAAGTGATCCTGTTTTGCCTAGCAACCTTCGCTTTTACCACGGTCGTCAAGTTAGATGTAAGTTAATCCTAATCTATAATCTAAGATTCGGAATCAGGTGAGCCCCTACGATTTGGACCAAACTTGGTCAGTGGATAGAACGTAACGTCCTGATTACGATGCACCCAAAATCTAAGCTCGGCCCGCCATATTTACGAAGTTACGGATGTTTGAATTTCAAGGTCATTCGGGAGAGCCCCTGCGATTTCCGTCAAAATTTGTGTACGGACACTCTAGATGCTCCTCATTACGAATATCACAAAATTTAAGCTCGGCCCGCCATATTTACGAAGTTACGGAGGTTTGAATTTCAAGGTCATTTGGGTGAGCCCCTGCGATTTCCGTCAAAATTGGTATACGGACATATTACATCCTCCTCATTACATATATCATAAAAGTTAAGCTCGGCCCGCCATATTTTTCAAGTTACGGAGTCACAAAATTATGGAATTTCAAGGTCATTCGGAGAGCCCCTCCGATTTTCGTCAAAATTTGTATGCGGACACATTACATGCTCCTCATTACGAATATCGTAAAAGCTAAGCTCGGCCCGCACTATTTCAAAAGTTAGAGATGTTTGAAACTCACTGAAATTCAAACATCTCTAACTTTTGAAATAGTGCGGGCCGAGCTTAGCTTTTACGATATTCGTAATGAGGAGCATGTAATGTGTCCGCATACAAATTTTGACGAAAATCGGAGGGGCTCTCCGAATGACCTTGAAATTCCGTAACTTTGTGACTCCGTAACTTGAAAAATATGGCGGGCCGAGCTTAACTTTTATGATATTTGTAATGAGGAGGATGTAATATGTCCGTATACAAATTTTGACGGAAATCGCAGGGGCTCACCTAAATGACCTTGAAATTTAAACCTCCGTAACTTCGTAAATGTGGCGGGCCGAGCTTAAATTTTGGGTGCATCGTAATCAGGACGTTACGTACTATCCACTGACCAAGTTTGGTCCAAATCGTAGGGGCTCACCTGATTCCGAATCTTAGATTATAGATTAGGATTCACTTACATCTAACTTGACGACCGTGCTTTTACCAGCTGGTTGCCGCGCAAACTGCTTTTCTGTGCTTGCTGAAACTGTTTAAGAACACAATTGTTATCGCTAAATGTAGCAGCAGCGTAGAAATTGTAAACAAAGAAAACGTTTCAGCTTGTGTAATTTACATTTGGCAGCATCATCAGATTTATTTGGACGTCATACTCTGCTTCCATATCTGTTTATTTCTAATGGAGTTCTTTGAACATCAGGCAATAATGATGACGTAGCTATTCAAAATTGGTGCGCATAAATATACCCACAACATACCGGTTATTGCGTGTACAATGAGGTCTCGGTCGGGAGAGATGCGTGAAATATCGGTGGAATTGTGTATGAATTGCGGAGCCTAGTTATTGGCTGGGGGGATCCAGAGCGTCGTAAGCCTCGTCGTAGCTGCGACGTGTCGCAAGTTGTGTAGTAAGTCGTTTTTGAAGGGATCAATCGATGAGTAGCGTTACTTAAGTAGTAAAGTCTATCGCAAATAGCCTGATTTGCGACACAACTTACGAATTTGAAATAGCAGTCGTAAGTTGTGTCGCAAGTTGACCTTGCCTTGAGGAAGAGGTCACAGGTCACAGGTCATTCGGGTCATGGTCACGAAATTTACATGGTAGGTGTAAAATTGTTTAAAATTTAGATCCTGAAAATTTGGTTGCAATCCGTTGACACTAACGCGAGTTATAGAGCTTGAACTGACGGGTCGTCTATGAGGCCTCAATCCGTGCCAGCGAGAGTGTTGAAAATGGTGCATAATATGTTATATTCACACATAGACCTCTACATACCTCTACATACTGGTATGTAGAGGTATGTATGGACCTCTACATACTGGACCTCTACATACTGGTATGTAGAGGTCTATGATTCACATTTATTGGGGTATTCGGGGATATCAAGTAGCCTAACACCATTCCAGCAACTACTGGCGAATCCAGAAAGGCGGTCTTGGACATTGCAAGGGGCATCCCCCAAAATATTCTCCCAATTCCAAAAACGACGTGTCCCAGCTGACCCCGATGACCTCCAATGAGCTCTGTGATGACCCCAAGTTGACCTTTTTGACCTGACCTGTCCCAGATGACCTCCGTGACATCCTATTGAGCTCTCTGATGACTCCAAGCTGACTTCTGTGACCTGACGTGTCCCAGATGACCCCCATGACCTCCAATAGAGCTATGTGATGACCCCAACATGACCTTTGTGACCTGACGTGTCCCAGATGACCTCCATGACCTCCAATTGAGCTCTCTGATGACTCCAAGCTGACCTCTGTGACCTGACGTGTCCCAGATGACCTCCATTTGAGCTCTGTGATGACCCCAACTTGACCTCTGTGACCTGGCGTGTCCCATATGACCTCTGTAACCTCTAAGTGACCTCTATGATGACCCCAAGCTAACTTCTGTGACCTGACGTGTCCCAGATGACCCTCATGACCTCCAATAGAGCTCTGTGATGACCCCAAGTTGACCTCTGTTACCTGACGTGTCCCAGATGACCTCCGTGACCTCCAGTTGAGCTCTCTAATGACTCCAAGCTGACCTCTGTGACCTGAAGTGTCCCAGGTGACCTCCAATTGAGCTATCTGGTGACCTTTAGTTGACCTCTGTGACCTGACGTGTCCCATATGACCTGTGACCTCTAAGTGACCTCTCTGATGGCAACAGGCTGACCTCTGTGACCTGACGTGTCCCAGATGGCCCCAATGACCTTCAATTGAGCTCTGTGATGACCCCAAGTTGACCTCTGTGACTTGATGTGTCCCAGATGACCTCCGTGACCTCCAATTGAGCTCTGTGATGACCTTAGGTTGACCTCTGTGACCTGACGTGCCCCCAAGTTGCCCTCTGTGACCTGACGCGTCTCAGATTACCTCCGTGGTCTCCAATTGAGCTCTGTGATGACCCCAAGTTGACCTCTGTGACCTGACGTGTCCCAGATGACCTCCGTAACCTCCAATTGTGACCTATATCTACAAATTTCTTACCTCTCTGTGACCTCAAACTCTCAGAACTCATTTCTTCTAAAGCATCGATTCTAGATGCCCTATAGCCACGAATCTCCTGTGATCGATCCCAAATTTGATGGCAAATCACGTGAGCGTTAGCAACCACAAGTCACCCAATTAATACAAAGCTTCAGAATCAGAGAACATGCTTGACCTTGCTGTCTCATAAGCTCGCAAACCAGAAAAGGCGAATGTTCCTTTATGCGTGATAGAGTTTTCGACCTTACTGACGTTTACTACGGGATCAGCTGATCGTGTAGCCTTTTAAATTCTCGAGTAAAGCGGGTATTTAAGCCTCGTCGCAGCTACGTTCTGTCGTATCCTCCGACAAACCCCTCTTTCCTCAACATCCCTCCTTTTCCGCTACGACACAACTTGCGACGGCATATGTGTCGTAACTTGCGACGTGTCGTAGATGGACTTGCGACGCCCTGGATCCCCCCGGCCATTATCTTGTATTTTTGTCAACTATTTTCAGGATGTATTCAGTCAATATGTTTGTGTTTGTAAGAGCTTTTTATTTTAAATGGTGATATAGTATTGTTTTTACTGTGGTTTCAGTTCAGTCGGTGACACACCAGGGAAATAAGCTAAAATTAGAGCGCTCTATTTATTGCTTCCGCTACTTCACCGTCTCCCATAGGGTCCTGTGTTGAGCTGGTGTCGAGGCTCTAAAAATGACGCCGATTTTTGCACCCTTCTCACGAAAACCGCTCGGACCGCCTGGAAAGTAATTGTTCCGCTCTAAAAATTTCATGATCGACGGGAAAATGAACGAGGAAAAGATTGGTCCTGAAATAATTCTGAACTCCCTGTAGAACTTATCGAAATATGGCTGCAAACTAGGAGCATGTCAAAATCGACAAAACAATACAAATAAACTTACCGGGATTTTTTATTTTCCATGCATCTGTGTATAAAATCAGTCGCTTTTTCGGAAAGATCATCTTCTGTTTAATAAATAATTTCACAATTGCAATCGAGAAAAAAAACATTTCTGCTGTGACAGCAGTTTTGGCATTGTGCCAGTTGTGTGGCGTGCGCGGCGCTGCGTGGTCGTTGGGTCGGAGTTGTGAGTATTTTCGGTGTATTAAATGGTTGATGGCCATTTGAACCAGCTTTATATTATTTCCTACCAAATTTTGCATCAAATTATTGCTTTGAAAGACCATTGAAACCCCTTATCTCTTCATGAAACACGATCATATTCATCGTCGACGAAAATGGCGCGGGACTCGATGTGCGTTTCGTTCGAAATAAATCGTAAATTAAATAATATTCGATGATAAGTATCATATTCTAGTGACACATTTTCATAAAATAAGGCATAAACTTTGCAAGGAAGTCAACATTGGATAATTGGATGCTTGTTTTGCTCACATATCCTTGTATTAGTCAAATGGCTTAATTGTTAGATAAATGTAAATATATGTTTTGGCTTGATGTTTGCTGTGAAACCACCCAGCCACTTGCTGGTTGAGTGGTTTTCTGATAATTACCTGATAATCATTTCTCCTTTTCCTTAAAAGAAACTAAAATTCTTTTCAAAGTAACCCATTTTTAGGAAAGGCGGCCTGCTCATTGACATTTCATGTTCTTGTTTTGTTATTGCTGGCAGTATTTTGATACAATAATGCAATATGATTTTTTTGCAATAATAAAACCTAAGACAAACTTAGTTAATGCGTCAATCAAACACCCAACAGAAAGATTGTGAGTCCTTGTGACGTGAAGTAGAATATTCTATGAATGTGTTCTATAGAATATGCCAAATTTTAAATTAATTTATTATTTGATACTGATAGCTGAGCATGTGAATTATGCCACAATATAATTTCATTTTCTGGTTTGAAATAGCCGGCAGTGTTTTACTTCAACAAATGTAATATAGGTACATGGAATACATGTTATGTTATGTTAAAAGTTTAATAACAGCCAACAGAAGGGGCTGTTTTATCAGATAATGTTTGTACCTTATGCATTACCTTTCTTTTCTGCAGGACCATGCTTCCGCTGGGTGGTCGACATTTGCCTCCTGAAGAAGTTGAGCAACATGAAGACCACCAGATCCAGATGAGGTGTCTGCAGTTCATGTGGAACTCTGCAGACTACAAGTGGTATGCCAACCACAACCAAAGTGCTGTGATCATGGAGGCATGAACCTCATGACAACACTTCAGATTTGCAGTTTTACCAAAGTGTGATTCAAACCACCTGTGGCATCTCACTCAGTGCGTGAACAGTGTGATCATTGTGCAGTGTTCAGCTGCAACTAAGACATTTATTAGTGACTTGTTTTGCAATTAGCCACCAAAAGCATTTTTGGGCTGGCTGCTGTAATTTGTTGTGCACTGCGCAATAGTGGTAGTGTTTTGTCACTTGTCAAGTTGTCAGTTGTGCATATTGCATGTTTCTCTCCCCTCGGCCCTCATTATCAGTTAAGTGGTGAATTGGCATCACTCAGTCTCCCCAGATCTCCATTGACTGTCTGTCAACCACCTAACTTGAGATGGTATTTGCTAATAGTGTCAGAAAAGAAGTGTTTGTAGACATTTTTAGGAATATGAGCTCCGTTTCATGCGTGTTCCAGTGGTCATTTTGTCACATGTCCCATAGTGTAATAAATGGAAACTGTTGTTCCCTTTTGAAGGTACTCGCGGATGCAGAAAGCGTTGGGCCTAATTAATAAACGCACCCTCCTGTCAGCGACGCACGAAATCGACAAATATCATCCTTTTTAGAACAGGAGGAAACGAAAACTTGTGAACATAGCTGTACCTACAACAGTGCACAAGGAATTGAAAATCTGGGCGTTTTTGAAATTCGGAGGAACTCAAGTTGTCGACAGGTATGCCCCCTTGTACGTCAAAGACCGCCTAAAAAACAAACGTCTACAAAAGAAGGCAGTATTCGTATTTTCGTTGTAATTGCAGCAGCCTAGCAACATGCATTGCGGTCCGATGGCGAATTACACTCGTGCTCAAAAACTATGCCGGCAACTGCCAATGCGCTTAGGTCATAGGTGAGGAGAGGAAGGGTTATGTCAGATGTCAACATCATAGAAATGGCTTCATCTATTGAGCTGTGCCTATTGATTGTACATAATTCAACCAATCTATGCATTTCGTTTCTTGCAATCTACTCATGCTTTCACTCCAGCTTCAGAGTAATCATCCCATATTGTACGTCTTAAAGGGACCCTCCCACCTTAACATTAGATTTGAGTTGAGATAGCCAAAATGGGGTCCCTGGCTCACAATTACCGGTTTCGGCACTCACAACATCGAGAAATGCCTTAAATCGGAAATATTGAATTTCAAAATTGCAGCATTTTGATTCAGAGGGGCTAATGCTTAGGAATACCCCTCTGAATGTGTGACGTCAGCGCAGATATCTAACGATTTTTAAATGTTTGACTAAAACGTTTTGTAGCACGCGGTGGTATATGCTATTTGCGCGCAACATCTGCCGCAAACGCCGCACTTCTAAAATAAAGTCGCTAGAAACAGCGGAGATCCCAAAAAGTAAACAAAAGTAAAAGTCTAATATCTTGAAAACCGGTGAATATTTTTCGGTGAAATTTGGTAGATATTCGTTTTCGCTCTTTCTGAACCGAGCGACATCACTTTCATGCCAATTCATAAACTTTTTTGAAGGTGGGAGGGTCCCTTTAAGATATTGATTTCTATGACGGTTTGCAATTGCTAGCCACGACTTATCTCAGTTTGGTGGCCCCGCATCGGTCCACTCGGCCGCTCTAAAATTGACTTACGGAGGAGGATGGTGGCTTTTATTTTAGCTTCTCCGCTGACTGCGGGGAGCGCCGTCGCCGAGGTAGGAGCAATAATTAGCTTATGTTTGGGACTAATTTCCACGCTTAATTAACATTTTAATGTTATTTTAATTAATTCATGTTAATCTTTGACGCATTCTCTTTCTATTGATACCATCCACCGGTCTGAGAAGTACTGCCTTGCTGCGTAAGGGCCGATAAAAGATCACGCTTTTAGGGGTATCTCTTCAACATGGGGCAGGAGCAATAAATAGAGTGCTCTAATTTTAGCTTATTTCCCTGGTATGTCACCAACTGAGTTTAAAGTGTTCTTGAAGCTCACAACCTGTTATTTTCAGCTTTGTGCTAGAAAATGGCATCTAGCATTGAATCATACGTCGGCCATACAGTGTCAGTCATCACAGCCGATGGACGAAACATTGTTGGCACCCTGAAGGGCTACGACCAAACTATAAACATCATCCTGGATGAGAGTCATGAGAGGGTCTACAGCCAGAATGCTGGAGTTGAACAAGTCAGTAGCAGATCTGCAGTGTGATTTTATGTGTTTTTTTGCCAATTCACAAATGTAATGCCAGATGTGCATGATTCACTGAAGCATGTGTGTTGTGTAATGGTTCCATATACCTACTACTGCTCATTTCAGTCTCATTATTCATAGGTATACCCACCCATTTGTTTCAGGTGGTGCTTGGCTTGTACCTGATCCGTGGCGACAATGTGGTGGTCATTGGAGAAATTGATGAGGACCTTGACTCAAGGGTGGACTTCCAAAATGTCCATGCTGAACCTCTTATGTCCATTGTGAGAGGGTAGCTTGGATCAGTGAGACATTGAGACAGTGAGGATAAGTCATAAGCCTGCCATGATGAGTGATGGGGGGGACACAGCAGTGAGAGAGGACAAAAGTCACCAATCAACCACCAACAACCCTGAACCTAAAGTTGGTGAGAATGGTGACAACACTCCATGCACGTCAGCCCCGTCCGCTGTTGACTCGTTCAACTTCGACCCGGCGTCGCTGACCGCTCACGGCGACTCGCGTCCTACCAATGGCAACCATTTCATGGATATAGCGTTCGCCGCCGCGCGTGATGCCCTGACCCACCAAGAAGTACCCGTCGGATGCGTTTTCGTCCGCGGCGGATGCCTCCTCGCTACCGGTCGCAACACTGTGAACGAGACCAAGAACGCCACTCGTCACGCGGAGCTGAACTGCGCGGACCTCGTCTACGCCCGATGCGAGGAAGCCGGTCTCTCCCCGGACCCCCTCTGGGCGCAGATTGACGTGTTCGTAACAGTCGAACCATGCGTGATGTGCGCTGCTGCGCTAATCGAGCTTGGCGTGCGCTCGGTGACTTACGGAGCGGCCAACCAGCGTTTTGGTGGATGTGGTTCAGTGGTGAACGTGCCACAGATGATGCCGTCGTCTGTGACGTTCGTGCAGGACTCGGGGCGAGTGGACGAGGCGGTTGGTCTGTTGAAGGAGTTCTACAAGGGCGAGAACCCGAATGCGCCGCGACCGCAGGGCTGAACGGACTTTTCAGGAGGGAATAAGGGAAGGAAGAGTGGGTGGGAGGCGTGGGGATGGGATGAGGATGAAAGGGAGGGCAAGGATGGTGGGAAGTGTGAAGCGTGTTGGGTGAAATGTGGAAGAATTCACGTATCGAAGTTTGTGTCTGATGGGCACCGATACGCGTCATTCGTCGCTCGCGGCGTTTGGTTTTAGATGGTGTCAAACGGCGTGGTTCATGTCATCAGCGATTCGTCTCAATACATTCATCCAAGTCTTGTTTTGACGGCGTTTTGATCTCGCATATTACAACGCATACACCGGTGTGACAGTCGACAGATCACAAACTGGCTCTAGATCAATGCCGGTGTAAAGTGGTTGTATCTTATGTCCGTCATTCTAGCATCAGATTGGTATTCGACGAATGCCCCGTCAAAGCAGCAAATTTGGGGTCGGCGAATATCTGAATCTGCTGCCGATAGACAGTCCGCGAATCTGCTGCTAGAGCAGCATATTTGACCCGGGCGAATGTCTGACTGCCTGCAGTAGATTCGCGAATATCAATCTGCTGCTCGATTGACGACCTTTATATCTTTGCCGATCATCGTCTTCTGTGTAACGGCGCGGTCATTTTACGTGAGCAAGTAGTCGGTATTCGTTGTTTTTAAGAACAGGCCCATTCGTATTCCTATCACATGGAAGAATCGGACTGAACGCTCACCAAAGAGCCTCAAAGATGAAAGACAACTGACAAGTACTAAAATATATTACGATACACAGCAGCATGATGTTACACGACACAATACCGGGAAGGCCCTTTTTTATATGTCACGATAACCATGTCGATACAAGTACAAAAACATTCACAAAGTACACCATCGACACGCGATACCATTACACGCATACGATTACTATCGAAACTGAAGCACATTCCTTTTGCTCTATACCATTCAGAAGCGTGTAGACTTCGAGCTCATTTGCGTTCTTTAGCTCTCATTCACATACATGCCCAGGGAACACATCAATATTACCACCCGTTACAAACGATAAGAATACGTTATCTCAATGACGTCACAAGAGTATCATAATGACGTCATGAAAGGACTTTTCCTTTTGGCGCATGCAGCACACTTCAGCCGGACCATCCATTAGCCATCAGTTACAACGTGGGTGTGGGACGAGGGGAGATCAGGTGATATTAAACGCAACGCCAAAGTGAGCAGCCTTCGAAGAAGTTATTCGCTACCAAGTTTTCACAGGTTGTATAGCCAACTATTTAGTTTGAGACGAGGTGCATGCTTTAGCAGCACATATGTCATTCGCATCAATCCACTGGAGCCAACAGTACCGCTTTAACGCGACCAATCGTGAAATGCCACGTCCCGTCCAGCCACTGCCTACTCGACCAACTAAGTCACGTGACCTCACTAGCCGCTGTCCACCTGGTCACTCAGAAGTCACGTGACCGTTGGCGGGAGGTCACCACAGGAAGATGACCACGATGGCTATCATAAGAGCGATTATGACCACCCAGTACCCTGCGGGTGGAGAAAAAATATCAGAAAACTGAGCAGATTCAGACAGCAGCGATAAAAAAGCGTTATCTCATTGAGTAAAGAACGCTGGAACCTACGAAGATTGAGATGGCGGAATTTATTACCGTTGAGCTGTGAGCAACCGGTCTTAACTCACATTCCGGGGCCCCGTTTCACGGCATGCTGCTACAGCGAGCTACGCGTATCGGTGTATTGGGTTTCGATGGAAACATCAACAATCTCGGACGCTAACAATGCTCCAGCATCCGAGTTTATTGATATTTCCATGCAAAACCTAATACACCGATACGCGTAGCGCGCTGTAGCGTCTTGCCGTGAAACAGGGCCTGGTCATCTCATGAAAAATTGTACATGTCAGCTACCAGCATCATGATTGATAGAATGACTCATAACAGGTTTCCGAGATTCGTCCCAAAGTAATCTCCCTTGCCCCCCCCCCCCCCACTCTGCCGTGCAAAGGCAAAAACCATTATGTCGGGTCAGAGGCCATTTTCTCAGGTCAGAGGTCATCCAAACATAATGGGTTTTGCCTTTATATGGCAGCTGCAGCTGCACTCACAGCATGTGCCGGACTCTTTCCGGTCGACGCGGCGCACCTGGCGAGTCTGGTGTTCGATCCGTGCGGCTCCCCGCTCCGCCAGATCGGAGATGTCGTCAATCAGTGCTGAGGGGAGGGGTGGGCAGGCGAGTTAAAGACAGGGGGGTTACGCATGTGGGATAGGTGGGGAGTACGCGTGTGATTTTGAAACTCGACTGCTGGACGGCTGACACCTCATATTCTGAGACCTGACACGCTGGTACACGAAAGCTGACCTGACTTCCTGCCAATCGGCCACTAATCTCTGCTCAGTTCACTATCACCTGATTTTCGATCATTCACTGCTCCATCTTGCCACTACAAAATCGTAGACGCAATCGCAGACGCAATTGTTCGATTATAATATGGAGCTCGGTTGTAATGTCAATCGATCTACTATCGATCCATCATTACCTTACGGCAGAGGTCTGTGCTTACGGATTCCAGCTCACGATCCTGACGACCACCCATCTCTCCTCGATTACTCGACGATAGGCAGACATGTTCGGTCATTAAGCTAAAAACGCATTGATTGTACCACCCAACACTTAACCTCTGGCTGGATCCTTCACAGATCCACACTCGATCACTGATCAATGGACACACACTCATTCATGGTGTTACTAATAACCTCACCAAAAACAATCATTGATCACTCACCGCTCTGTTCCTCGATCTCCGCTCCGATGGCGCCGGCCATCTGCCTTTGTCGGGATATTACCGAGGCCAGCACGTCCAAACCCTCGTCCTGCTCTGTGGACAGACAGCGACACGTCACACAACCTTACACACTTACCTAATGGATAGGTACAGATAGGGGGTAATCAAGCCCTCCTGCACGGTCCAAAATGAATAGTTTGGTTATGCTATGCTGTGTAATTAGGTTGTTGGAATGTTTAGGCGATTTCCACCATTGCTTCCTTGCTCAGAAAGAATGTTAAACAACTTGAATAAATGACTTTGGTTACATGTAGATTGTAGCTATACAACAATGCATGACAAAGCCTAATTCATGCAAACATCAAAATGGTACTTTTATAGGATGCAAATCTGATAGCAGCATCCTTACCCTTACTGGATTTGCCAAGGATTTAGGATGCTTGCATACATGCTGGAGGCTCAAAGGGGAACATATGACAGAAAGAGTGACACAGAATATTGCATTCACTACACAGTAAGGCTGAAAACATACATATTTTTTCACACATCCTCACCTCTGATGAGTTGCCGTTGCTGCTGCCTCAGACCCTCTGTTGATGTAGGCTGCTCCGGGATGTCGTTTCCTCCCCAGTCAATGGTACCTAGGTCCTGGAGACCCCCAGGTACCCCAACACGGCCACCTGGCACCGCCATTCTGGGTTGTAGCTCCCAATATTATGTTGGTATGGACGTTAGGTCAGTGATTGCAGCAGGACAATGGCAGCTTCATCACATCCTGTAAAAAGAACAGATATATGAATTATTATTACCATCATGTTTGCATAAGTTATGCCAAATATAATTTTCTACCATTTATGTGGGAATTGTTATCTCATATTAGTGATGAACATTAATATGTTAATGTACTGAACAAAATCAATAGGTGGAAAGCAAAAGTCTTGATCAAATAATAGCAAATTGCTAAATGCTAAACAAATATACAATGCAGCTGTGGTTAAGGCAGGAACAGTTGGTGGGGCCATTTTTAGTTTTATGGTTCAAGAGCACCCGGATTAGATCCCTGGTGTCAGCTAGCCCCTGCGCTGAAGCCCTGGCCTGACATATGTACGGCATATGGATTTGACACCAAGAGCACTGGCCCACTGAGCGAAGCAGACTCAAGCAGGGACGTATGCCTTCACAACGCGGACAGCCGCAGCCTGTGAATTGGGAAGGAACCCACACAGTTACGCAGCAGTGGCTTATAGCCTTATTGGGGGAGGGTAAAAATGGATTTATTATATATACAATGCAATTAATTCTTGCATTGAAATTGAAAAAGAGCAAACCAAACTCCAAAATAAAATTCATGAAACAAAATCAAATAAAATGTGATCATGGATAATTTCCAGGACAAGTGACTTCAACTTCAAATAGAATATGTTAATAGCTGAGTCAGTGTAAAAAAGTTGACAATTGTAAAATGCAAAACAGTATAACCTAAAAATTAAATTGCAAAGAATTAAATGTTTTTAAAAGCAGCACTGAACTCTGTAATGAAAAGCAGTAAAAGACCCCAACTATGGCGCGTCCGTCACAAAACATATCTGGCTCGGTTAAAAAGCTGCTTAATCGAAAAGTCGCTCAAGTCGCCACTGCCATTTGACAAGCTGTATTCGACCCTATCAGCCTTTCGAAATATAACTAATGATCAATGATCATGCTGATGCGACCTCCAAAGACTTGACAGGTTAACGGAATTTTAGAATTCTGCTTAAATTACGCTAGTGTTTGTTGAAGTAGGGGCAGTAGGGGATAGCGAAGGGCTTGCAGTGGAATAGTCCTGTCCCCGAATCAACGGAACAATGCACTATGGTTGGAAACGGCCTCACGGATGGCCGTGGGCAATTTCGGAATATATGTATATTTGGGGTGTCATTCTGTTGGAAATTGATGAAATGTTTTGAATTGGGCAGCAAAGATTATTTAGTTGCGCATTTAGTCTCCATTATTGTACGTGGAATCGGGAGTTTCTGATAGTGACTTTTTTGGTGCGCCGTCAAAGGTTTAAACAACCGCGCTGTTGATAGCATGTGGAGTACCTCCTTGACGTTGTAAAACTGGATTATTATATATCAAAATAATCCTTGTTATGTTGGCTATTGAGTGGAGTGACTCTTTTTCCCATGCGTGTTCAAAATCAGGAACGGCATTGCATTCTGTTTGCAGTGTCACCACAGCAATATTTGCAAAGTTACGTTTATGTTTCATTGGACATACAAAAAGTTCTCCATCGACCTCCATTGAGCTTTTTGGCAGAATAAATCTCTGTTCAATTCTGCGTAAGGGGAACGTAAAAGCAGACTGCGCACTTGTGCGCAAAATCGTCCATGAAGCTTCATCTCCCGAGGCGTACCTACCCGTCGCTTCGTTAGCAGCAGGTCGGCTCGTCAGTCTTGCAATCGCTTATCCTTATAAATGATGGTAAGAAGCAGGGTTGCGGAGTCGTGGTGGCGCCAAATCCGACTCCGACTACGACTCCGACTCCTGACTCGTTGCCATGACTCCGGCCGACTCTGTCTCCGACTCCGGACCCCTGCCAGTGTTTCGGAGTCGTGATGGAGCTGTTCCGATTCGGACCGACTCCGACTTCCACTGCGGGCTCCTGACCGACCCCGACTCCGACTCCGACTCCTGGCTCGTTGCCACGACTCTGGGCGACTCTGACTCCGACTCCGACTCTGACTCCGACTCTGACTTCGACTCCGCACCCCTCGTAAGAAGTAACTGCTCACCCCTGCACCTGGAGTATGGATATCGTGCAAACGTGTATGGATATCCTGGAGTATGGATATGGATATCCACCGACAGAGCAGACATACAATGCTGTAAACGCCATTACACTGCCAATACCATGGCAAATCAAATGGCTATCTATGGTTTTTGATCATCGTTCTACATTTTCCAAAATCTTGAACTGAATGTTGGCAATTTCTCGTGACTACTTCACGACCATGATGCATGCATTTCTGAAATTGATCTTTTTTCAACCAGCCAGGTACTCGTATGATAAAATGAATGTCACCATCGTGTTCTACGCCCAAAAGTACCCATAAAACATGTGTCATGCATGGGCTGCGAATAGGTACCAGTTTTAATTCTCGGGGTTATGTGCTTACCTGATTGACCTGACTTTGACCCTGGCCAGTGGCCTATGTTTGACTGACCCCTACATTGATCTGACACTCTTTTAGCACTTATATGAAGGGTTGTGACAGTTGTGACAGTGTGACAGATTGTTTAGGACCAACTGATGACTTAATTTATTTAGGACCAACTGATGACGATATAATCGAAACGCGAAACGCGAGGCACCGATTGCGAGGTTCTAAAGTCCATGCTACTGAAAGCCCGATTTCAAGTGTTTGACCTGACTTTGACCCGACCTGTGACCTCGAAATTCAGCTTTAAAGTATTCATGTGAATCGTCTCGTCGCGTTCTTCTTTCGTTTGCCGCGCCTCGTGCGTTTCGCTGCGCCTATTTGTTCGCGAGTTATCGGCTGGGGGCGTTGAACGCCCCCCCCCCCCTGGCAAACGGCGGATGGGGAAATAACCCAGCAACTGCCGGGTTAATCTGACGCATGTTTTGTCATTTGATCGTCATTTTATTTCTTACTTTTTTGCCTAATCTAAAAAAATCATAACTACTCTTTCTCCAAATTTTTGACCCTTTATGACCAATAGTAAGACACTGTGCGTCACTACGTTGATATTTCTCGCCCTAAAGCATAACAACAATATCCATTCAGTAATAGCAGTATTCAAAACATGTTCAAAATGCCTCGCGATATCGATAACATAACGAAAGACATAGGCGACTTATAACATACTTGCAATGATGACGTCACACATGCGTGACGTGACGTGACCTCGTCATTTCTGAGTTACTGTATGATGCACGAAAGACACTGGTATACCTATGCAAAGTTTCATCGCAGTCGGTCTACGCATTAACAAGTTATGGGCAAAACATTTTTTCGCGTTGACCCCCGGCCATCCGTGAGGCCGTTTCCAACCATAGTGCAATGCTACGAAATTAGGATAACTGTTTTTAACATTTGTTTGAGCACATAAGGGGCCTCTTATACAAAAGGTATACGGTATATTTGCCACTTATTTCATGTTTCATAAATGATTCAACAGGCATCAACTACTTAACAGTTAAACTAACAGCAAACAATTAACATGTCACCATATTCTCAGGTCGGAAGGTGAGCATGGAGAACGATTTAGAGGCAGTGGTAGATTGGCACAAGCCGCAAGGCATGGACACATCAGGAATTGAGGAGGAGGCCCTACGGCTCCGGTTCGCCAAGCAAGTGAACGTCCTGACTCCACATACTCGCCAGCTGCCACCCCTGATCCCCGGCGCCACGGTGCGTCTCCAGAACCAGTCCGTCCGGCCCACACGGCAAACGATGGGGCCGCACCGGCGTGGTTGTGCAGACGATGCCGCATGACCAATATCTGGTCAAGGTGCACGTGTCCGGCCGCATCACCTTGCGCAACCGGCAGTAGCGGCACATACAAGCCCTGGCCCCTGCATCGCCCCCCACCTGCAGTGCCACGCCTCTCCCTGCTTCTAAGCTGAGCCCCCATCTCTGACCGCCGCACCTCATGAGGCACCGCCCACCGGCAACCCCTCCATGCACGCCCCAGGCACATCTCCGGAACTGCAGGCACTGCAAGAGGATCAAGGGGTGAGACGCTGTGCGATGCACTGGGCCGCGCCGACCGGTCCGCCAGGGCCCCTCGTCCCTGAGACCTGTGAGTCATCGACATCCACAGACGAGCATTCACCAAACGTCCCGCCCAGTCTTCCGTACGTGGGCGGGCCTGTAGAGTGTAGATTAGAACCCCCGAAGACCAACCGCCTCAGGCAGAGCGTGCGTCTCCTACCGTTCCTAAGCGTCCGAAGCGTGTGTGCGGGCCGCCGAGCAACCTCGTTAAATACGGGTGTTACCTGCCGCCTTGATACTTAGGTGAATTGCCGACCTGTTAGTGCACGACGGATCGACATTGTTCCAATTCCGCGCCCACCTTCGCACGCTGTGTGAGTGCTGGTTCACGTATGCCACGTGCATATATGTATTTGCACAATTGTTCCACTGCCGTCAGCGTTGAGTTTTAATGTTGAAAGCTGGGAGGGGGCATGGGGGGGGGTGTAGGGGGATACACATGTGTAACTCTTGTGTTCTGGCATCCTTGTGCTCTGATACTGTCCTGACACCCTTTCTCTTCTACACTGAGGCCCCATCATTCGTTACCAATAATAATACATAAGTGAAAAAACGAAGGTCTTTGGTCACACATTACAACAATCATCAGTCGCATCTCAAGTTGTGTAACGCTTTTGAAATGCTATCCAGTCTCCTGCACCAGAGAAGCTCTCGATAAATCACTGTATAGTGTATTGAAAGGCACAGCTCAACGATCATGGGACATCCTTTGGGGGCCTCACCCTTGAACTGCCCGTCCAATGAAGTTTAGTAGGTACAGCCCACCGCTAAAGTAATGTAGGGTTTTACCAATCTCAACGGTTGGCTTTGACTGGCGATTGTTTAATGCGGAGTGATCGAAAAGAAGATGTCAATAGCTAAAGTTGCAGCTGCAAGGGTGACGATACATATAAGCTACATTCAAAGTTTCATTGTAGTCTGGCTAATCGTTCCTAAGCTTCAGAAGCAGAACATACCCATGACTGAAACCCCACATTACTTCTGCTGTGGACTGTACCTAAGCGCCGAATAAAAGACGATATGAACGTCTCGGAAAGCATCCCTCTGTGGCGACCATTTCCAAGTGACATTCCGGTGCTTCTATGCGCGAGAGGGTTACCTTGCATAGACTAGGCCGTACCTCGGGTCCGCCCACCTGGCCCTGGCGACCTCTATCTTTGGGTTGCCTAGGGCTGTATGTCCTGAGCCCGTCACCTGGCGCCATCTATCCTAGGTTGCCTAGCAACGGCCGGCTGGCGGAAAGCCGGCCGAGGATATATAGGTAGCCCAATATACATAATACTGACATAGCGACTGACTTGGCGACTGACGAGCTAACGTCACGGTACCGGCTCTTCCCCCTCTTCCCACCCACCAACCACACCCGCTTCAGCGGCTTCAGCTTCAGCAATCTCTTGCCATGTACCTATAGGCCAGAGGCCTTCGTACGTGCTCAATCTTCCCGCTTCTGCCTGCCGAGTGCCGTGCTCCGGTTGGTATGCTGACGATAATGTCTAGCCATAGTTTATCCTTAGGAGAGGACATTTCCTCTTCAGCTTGTCCACGACACTTGGGGGCACTTTGAGCGTGCGTGTGAGGTCGAGAGCACGCAGCTCTTTCAGTCGCGGCAGGTAGCTCACCACAGCATCTTCGCTCACAGAGGTGCAGCCTGACATGTCGAGCGCGCTCAGGCGGGGGAACAGCTGCGGAAGGCGGCGCAGAGAGTTGTTTGTCAGCCCGGTGCCATGTGCGTTCAGGTAGGTGAGTTTCGGCAGACCGGTCGGAGCCACGAGCTGCTCTATGGGATGTGGTATGTTGACTAAGGCCAGACGATCCAGCAGAGGGCAGCCACTGAGCCCGGTGGCCAGATCGGCGGGATTCAATTGGTGAGCATTGAAGCCATTTGCAACGATCAATTCCGCCAGACCAAGTTCACGCAGATCAGCGCACTTTCCCAAGTACTGCAAGCAGGTCGAATCTCCTACAATTTTGCAGTTGTCCAGCGACAGCCGTTTCAGTTTTGGGCAGCCAGAAAGAAGAGTCACCAACGCAGAAGACTTGACTAGGATTTGAGTGCGCTTCCTCCCGAATGGTGTCAGGGGCGGTAGAAACTCTAGCTCGCGAAGCTCTGTGCAATGTCCTAGCTGCGTCAGCCACTCTGATACGTTCCCAGCGGCAGACACCAGCAGACGTTCCAGGCGAGGGCAACGCTTGAGGACAACGGCGAGGTTCCCGGTTCCTACAGCCAAGCAGCTTAGATCCAACTCCCGGAGATTATTCCACAGCACATTGGAAGCAGTAGGGTGGACAGCTGTCACAACATCTTGTATCGTCAAACGCAGGCAGGCGGCCATCGATAACTTCTCCAGTGGTTGCTCGAATGTTTCTAAGAATCTGCTGGTGACTTGGGTATGGGCCAAGTCGAGTGACCGCAAACGCGGAAGCTTACTCAGCACTTTCACATGCTCGTCACCGCATTTCCTCGGCAGTTTGACCACTTCCAGGTCAGGGCAGGCAGCACAAAGCTGCTCGAGAGACCAGACATCGAGACGGAACTTGCTCAAGTCAATCTCCTTCAAGTTTCGGCAGTGCTGACTGACTATGTCGATGTTCAGCTTCCTCTTGTCATGGCGCCAATCTATGCTCAGTCTGCTTAAAGACGGCATGGACTGCAGCATTTCCTCCAGCTTCTCATCGTCCAGATCATCCGGAGGATCGTGGCTGCGAATGCACAATTCTGTGCGCTGCGCCAAGGGAACACTTGCCTCTCCAGCACTCACAGTTTCATCTGGCTTGGCGCCGGCTTCGGTCGACGTTTCGGTGCCATCGCCACTTTTGGATGAATCGGAAGTTTTCTTGCCTTCCTGTCCTTCGCCTGCTGACTTTTGAGCTCCCGCTGGCTTCTTGGTGCGACCCCGTGCCTTCCCAGCGCTCATGGGTTTTTCGTTCTCCCGACCGTCTGAATCGGGTGTTTTCTTGCCTTCCTGTCTTTCACCTGTTGACTTTTTAGCTCCCGCACCCGCTGGCTTTTTTATGTTACGGCCCTTTGTCTTCCTATTGCTGGGGTTTCCGTTCTCCCGACCGTCTAGTGGGGAGCACTCTCCTGTTTTTTCGTCTCTGGTCTGGCCGGTGGCTGCACCAGCTCCTTTCTTGGATTTTCGTTTCCTCCTTATTTTCTGCTTCGTCTTCTGTTCAGGATTTTTAACAGTGACCTCTACCTGTCCCTTGTCGCACTGCACATGCACGACTACCGTGTCAGGAGTGGCGTCGGTCTTTGTGTCCACGTGGATCGCCAGCTCACGAACTTTGGCTGTCTTACTTGGTTTCGTGGGCGCACTTCCGCCGCCTGCCGCAATCTTGCTGAACCCTGCCCGGGCGCTCATCGTCCCCAAATGTCGGCTGGCGAGCGCAAATCTCTCGGAGACGTCCCGTGACGTCGAACAAAGAGCCCGAGAGAAGTGCTACGTCAACACGACGATCACAGGACCCATGGTCGGCAGCGCACCAACACCTACGGTGGACAAAGTATAACGGCTACACTGTCACTGCTGCTGTGGTGCTGACTGTGCGTCACCACCCTCACAAGTCACAACTGGCGGCATATCGGCTCGTGCCCATGGTCACCCGTGATATGAACAGCGTTCGTACTGATAAACGATCCGTCAGCGCCCCTAACAGATAAGGCTCGTCTGTTACAAACGCCATACCATGATTGTTCGAATATCATAATGTAGGAAACACCTGCCATAGTGGCACTCGGGTATACATGCACCCATTTATTCATTCGAAATGGTATAAAGGTCAATAGTCACAATCGCCTAACACCAGCTGCTGAAAATGAATGCTTAGGTATAACCATATATAGCATAAACTGCCTGTAGTTTATGTTATCTATTGTATAGCAATTAACTCATCTTTGATCGCTGAACCCACCCCACAAGATACTCGTGCAACCACCACATGACCACACATGACTTTGCAAATTGTGTTTGTAATGGATCTGCTCTATCCGTAAGAGGCGCTATCGCTTATCTGTATATTTGCAGTTTGCACTGCCCACAGCACCGATAGCCCGAGCCGATACGCCGACGGATAAGGACGACCGAGCTTGGGTGGGGCCATTCTGTGTCCAACGTGGGTGTTGGTGCCCTGTTCGCCAGGTGTCGTGCGTCTATCGGGAGGTGTTGAGGTCCCTGTTCACCAGTGGTCCTGTCTCTACAGAAGGTGTTGAACGTTGGTGCCCCTCTCGTCAGGGGACCTTTGTCTACAGAAGGTGTGGGACGTTGACGCTCCGCTCACCAGGAGTCCTATGTCCGCCTACCGTCAGCGCGTGGCGGCGATGGACAGCCGGGCAGCGACCAGCGAGGATGCAGAACGCGGGCCTTGCGTGCTCCTGGAAAAGTGTGTGACGCTCGGTGGCCGTAAACTGGCGATCCGTGTAACGGCGAAGAACGAGACAAGTCCTGACACCGTGGTGGTTCACGTGGAATACGGCACGGGACATGCGAAGGTCACAGTGAAAGACAATGGACAAAAGGCGACGCAAAACAAGAAAGGGGAAACGGACACTCAGAAAAGGATCAGGTTTGGCCTCTGATCGAACTGGAGTCGGAGAGCGAAGAGCAGAAGAAGACTCCTCTCTATCCGGGGAGGGGACCAGAGCACCTCGGCCGAGCCCTGGCATCGCTCAGGCCTGTGTCAGCAGTGGGAAAGCTGCGGGAGCTTGTCCTTTAAAGGGACTCTCCCACCTTAACATTAGTTTTGAGTTGAGATAGCCAAATTGGTGGCCATGGCCTGAAAATACCGGTTTGGGCATTCACAACATCGGAAAATGCTTTAATTCGGAGATATGGAATTTCAAACTTGCAGTCTTCGGATTCTAAGGGGCTAATGCATTGGTATGCCCCCTTAGAATTTGTGACGTCAGCGGAGATCTAACGATTTTTAAATCTTTTACTAAAACGTTTGGCAGCACGCGGTGGTATATGCTGCTTTGCGCGCAACAAATGCCGCACTTTCAAATAAAGTCGCTAGGAACAGCGGAGATCCCAAAAAGTAAACAAAAGTAAAAGTCTAATATCTTGAAAACCGGTGAATATTTTTCGATGAAATTTGGTAGATATTCATTTTTGCTCTTTCTGAACCGAGCGACATCACTTTCATGCCAATTCATTAACTTTTTTGAAGGTGGGAGGGTCCCTTTAACAGATGAAGAGCACCAAGACACAACTACCAGTTCATCTAAAAATGGCGATGGAACCGAAACGTCCACCAAAGCCGGCGCCAAGTCGGAAAAATCTGTGAGTGCTGGAGAGGCAAGTGTTCCCTTGGCGCAGCGCACAGAGTTGCACATCCGCAGCCACGATCCTCCAGGGGATCTGGATGATGAGAAGCTGGAAGAAATGCTGCAGTCCATGCCGGCTTTGAGGTCTCTGAAGGCAGACTGGCGGGATGATGGCAAGAAGCTGAACATCGACATAGTCAGTCAGCACTGTCGAAACTTGAGGGAAATCGACTTGAGCATGTTCTGCCTCGATGTTTGGTCACTCAAGCACCTTTGCGCTGCTTGTCCTGACCTGGAAGTGGTCAAACTGCCGACGGATTGTGGCGATGGGCATGTAGAAGTGCTAAGCAAGCTGCCACGCTTGACCTCACTTGATTTAGAACAGACCCAGATCACCGGCAGTTTCTTGGAAAGTTTTGAACGACCCATCAAGAAGCTATCAATGGCAAAATGCCAAAGCCTGGATTTTGAAGAAGTTGAAACAGCTCTGCACTGCAGTGTTTCAACTTTGCCTTGGAGTAGCCTACGAGAATTAGACCTCACCTCTGTACATGTAGGAGCCAAAAACATCATCGAGATTCTGAAGTGTTCCCTTCGACTGGAACGTCTGCTGATGCCTGCCGACTACGCTTATATGTCACAGATTCTGGCCCAACTAGGACAGTGCAAAGATCTTATTTAGTTAGACGCTTCAGCAACTAATAGCTTCAGCCCAAGTATTGATCCCTACGCGCTAAGGACTTTCCTTTCAGGCTGCCCAAAACTGCAACGACTGGCGCTGGATCGGTATTACTTCGAGGCGCCTTCATCGTTTTTCCTGCGCCAACTGGGAAAATGCTCTGAGCTGCGTGATCTGAGCCTTTCTGGAGCAATGCTGAAGCTCCCTGTCGATATAGATGAGAGATATTTCTGCCTCAAGGAAGGTGTGCCCTATCTCCAATTTAAGTGCGTGGACCCCGCAGACGTGGCCACCGGTCTCAGTGGCTGTCCGCTACTGGAGAGGTTGTCCGTGGCCGGAATACGCCATCCCATAGAGCAGCTCGTGCCACCGACCGGTCTGCCGAAACTCACTTACCTGAATGCAAGCGCTACCGGACTGACGGACAACACTCTGCGCCGCCTCCCGCAGCTGTTCCCCAGGCTGCGCACGCTCGACATGTCAGGCTACCAATCCGCTCTGAGCGGTGCTCTGGTGAGCTGCCTGCCGCGCCTGAAGGACCTGCGTGATCTCGATCTCAGATACACTTTCGGAGCAACCCGCGATGTCGTGGAAAAACTTAAGACGAAATGCCAGGGAACTACAGTGACAAGCATGTGGAAGTACTAATCAAGCTGACACGTTTGAGATCACTCGAGTCTCGACCTATATAGTGGCGATCCAGACCACTGACTGAAAGATTATTAGAGACCTTTGAACCAACCATTGAAAAGTTATCATTGGCATACTGCAGACGCTTGTATATTCAAACTTTGCCTTTGAATAGCCTCCGAGAGTTAGACTTCAGCCGTATAGATGGAGCAGTTAAGAACCTCATCGAGATTCATAAGTGTTCCACTCGACTGCACAACGTCTGCTGGTGCCTGCCGACGCGACGCCCAAAACATGTCAAGCTGTCTGGTCCAACTAGGACAACATACACAGTTCCTCGTGAGTTAGACATTGTCTAAAAAAAAGCTTGAATTCTGTTCCACAGCTCGTCCTTGCTATCGGCTTTCCTTTCGGACTGCCCAAAACTACAGCGACAAGCGCTGCGGGCCACTGAATGTTCGTTCGAGTCATCCACCTGCCTGCGCCAACTGGAAAAATGCCCTGAGTTGCGTGAACTGACCCTGGACATCATCGAGGTGGACCTCTCAGACGTGGCCGCAGGTCTCAGTGGCTGTCCGCTACTGGGCTCCTGGAGAGGTTGTCTGTAATCAGAATAGTCTCACCCATAGAGCAGTATGTGCCTTCGACCGGTTTGCCGAGGCTCACTTACCTGAACGCAAGCCACACCGGCCTGACAAGTGACAAACAGCTCTCTGCGACACCTCCCGCAGATGTTCCCCAGGCTGCGCACGCTCATCATATCGAACTGCCTATCAGTCAGCGGGGATGCTCTGGGGAGCTGCCTGCCGCGACTGAAAGAGCTGCGTGCTCTCAACCTCACAAACACTTCCGGAGCATCCCCCGATGTCGTGAACAAGCTGAAGAGGAAATGTCCTCTCCTAGAGATAACCTGTGGTTAGGATCAGTCGCCACCCTACCAACCGGAGTCTGACGGCCAAAGAGGAGAGACGTGATGACCGGCATCTGCAGGCTACGTGGAGCTGCTGGTGGAGCTCAAGGTGAAGGCGCCGGAATCAGGCTGCTGTTAGTGGATAGAATAGTGGATAGTGGATGGACAGTGGATAGTTACGACTATCACGCATAGGTACAACACGTGGATGTTACGGGGAAATGAAAATGGATTACAACGGACTGTTTTCTGGGTCGTTCCAACTATCGGATGTTATGCTTAGCATGTGAACACTTACATTGTTGGAGTCTACCCAACCAAGCTTGTCTGCTCCATGGGCTACGATGATTTGTGATTTTTATACGAGTTACTCTTCTTCATGGTCGTTTTTCATTCATGTGAAAGAGCATTGCAACCAAACATGCAAGTTGTACTGTTTGTGTTATACCCAGTAGGATACATGTACACTGTACAGCCCACCGCTAAAGTAATGTAGGGCTTTACCAATCTCAACGGTTGGCTTTGACTGGCGATTGTTTAATGCGGACTGCGGAGTGATCGAAAAGAAGATGTCAATAGCTAAAGTTGCAGCTGCAAGGGTGACGATACATCTATTCTACTATTATAAATCTTAAAAAGTCCGCCGCCGCCCACGCCGCCGTCGGGGTTACTCCCTAAAAGGCTTATTAAGGCGCCGTCGATTGACGCACGAGGGTGAAATTTTCACGACTCGTGGGTCACGTAAATGAACAGGTCGTATTAAATTTTGGGCACGATGCGGCCGGGGGTGCGCCCGTGGCGCGTGCTCATGTGCGCCATAGGGTTAGCATTATAATCGGCAAAAACAGGCTATTGCTCGGGAACGGTAAGGGCTACGGGGGTGAAATTTTCACGCCAAGTCGATCGCGTGCACTCATTTGTCGTATTAAATTTTCGACGGTGTGGGTTCAGCGGTGTGCACGTGATGGGGCCGCGACCGGCGCCGAGCAGAGGGCACGTGCTTTAGGCTCAGTTGTTCGCTTAAAGGAAAAGGGCCACCTTCGTGAAATATGAAGATATCGTTGTTTTTCATTTTGACATTATTATTTTTCATTTTCTTTTTAAAACTGGTGCCAGAAGTGCACAATTCGCTAAAAAGTATTTAAAACTATTTAACATATTGGTACTATGTTGATACTCTCTACGGCACCTACTGTATGATGGCATAGCGATGACGTCACACTCAAGCCAATCAGCGTTCAGAAGACAGACTCGTCGGATTGCGTCAGATAAGCTGATTGGTTAAAGCTGAGCTGGTTGGAGCTGATTGGTAAAAAACCAAAGCCTCGCCGCGGGTGGCTGTATTGTCGGATAAGAACGCATTCCAGGGATAAGAACGCATTCCTGGCGTATTTTCTTTTAAAATTGCCGATAACTACGTATGGAGGCCGAAATCGGCCGTAAGGAGGTAGACAGTTTGGTTTTCGAACACGGGCTACAAGATGGCTATCTCAGTTTCAATCCCCATGTTAAAGGTGGCCCTTTTCCTTTAAAAACTGACTGGAAATAATCAGAGCCGGAAGGTCATTGACCTTTGACAACGAATACCGGCGCCGGGCACCCCTCGCCAAGGGGATTCGCTACGATAAATTTGTGTTTGCAATATCTCAGCCGTTTCTGGGCCGATTTAGCTGAAACTTGGACTGTCGGTGGTAGTGTAGGGTAGTGTAGTGTAGGGTAGTGTAGGGGTAGGGGTAGGGTAGGGTAGGGTAGGGTAGGGGTAGGGTAGGGTATGGTAGGTTAGGGTAGGGTAGGGTAGGGTAGGGTAGGGTAGGGTAGGGTAGGGTAGGGTAGGGTAGGGTAGGGGTAGGGTAGGGTATGGTAGGTTAGGGTAGTGTAGGGTAGGGTAGGGTAGGGTAGGGCAGGGTAGGGTAGGGTAGGAGATTGTAAGGTTAGGGTAAGGTAGGTTAGGGCAGTGTAGGGTAGGGTAGGGTAGGGGATTGTAGGGTAGGGTAGGGTAGGATAAGGTAGGGTAGGGGATTGTAGGGTAGCTTAGGGTAGGGTAGAGTAGGGTATGGGTAGGGTAGGGTAGAGTAGGGGTAGGGTAGGGTAGGGTAGGGGTAGGGTAGGGTAGGGTAGGGTAGGGGATTGTAGGGTAGGATAGGGTAGGGGATTGTAGGTTAGGGTAGGGTAGGGTAGTGTAGGGTAGGTTAGGGTAGGGTAGGGTAGGGAAGTGTAGGGGTAGGGTAGGGTAGGGTAGGGTAGGGTAGTGTAGGGTAGTGTAGGGTAGGTTAGGGTAGGGTAGGGTAGGGTGGTGTAGGGGTAGGGTATGGTATGGTAGGGTAGTGTAGGGGTAGGGTAGGGTAGGGTAGTGTAGGGTAGGTTAGGGTAGGGTAGGATAGTGTAGGTGTAGGGTAGGGTAGGGTAGGGGTAGGGTAGGGGTAGGGTAGGGTAGGGTAGGGTAGGTAGGGTAGGGAAGGGTAGGGTAGGGTAGTGTAGGGGTAGGGGTAGGGGTAGGGTAGGGTAGTGTAGGGTAGGGTAGGGTAGGGTATGGTAGGGTAGTGTAGGGTAGGGTAGGGTAGGGTAGGGTAGGGTGGTGTAGGGTAGGGTAGGGTAGGGTAGTATAGGGGTAGGGTAGGGTAGGGTAGGGTAGGGTAGGGTACTACCATACAAAACACTTGAACACCCCGCAACCTATCACCAACCCTTACAGTTTAATTAAAAACAACTACCCAAATCTATCCAAATAATACATCTTAAAATACAAGTCAATCACCCAAACTAATGCACCCGTAACATAACATAAATCAAAACATACAGTTATCGCGTAAACCTGTACCTCTAGTCTACTATTTATAAATCTTAAAAAGTCCGCCGCCGGTTACTCCCAAAAAGGCTTATTGCGGCGCCGTCGATTGACGCACGAGGGTGAAATTTTCACGACTCGTGGGTCACGTCATTCAACAGGTCGTATTAAATTTTGGGCACGATGCGGCCGGGGGTGCGCCCGTGGCGCGTGCTCATGTGGTGTGCCATAGGGTTTACACTAGAATCGGCAACAGGCTATTGCTCGGGAACGGTAAGGGCTACGGGGGTGAAATTTTCGCTGTAAGTCGGACGCGTGCACTCAATTGTCGTATAAAATTTTCGAGGGTGTGGGTTCAGCGGTGTGCACGTGGTGCGGCCGCGACCGGCGCCGAGCAGAAGGCACGTGCTTTAGGCTCAGTTGTTCGCTTAGAAAACTGAGTGAAAAGCATCAGAGCCGGGAGGTCGTTGACCTTTGACAACGAAGGCCGACACAAGGCACCCCTCGCCAAGGGGATTCGCCAGTAAATACGATAAATTTGTTTTTGCAATATCTCAGCCGTTTCTGGGCCGATTGAGCTGAAACTTGGACTGTCGGTGGTAGTGTAGGGTAGTGTAGTGTAGGGTAGGGTAGGGTAGGGTAGGTAGGGTAGGGTAGGGTAGGGTAGGGTAGGGTAGGATAGGGGAAGGGGTAGGGTAGGGTAGGGTAGGGTAGGGTAGGGTAGTGTAGTGTAGGAGTAGGGTAGGGTAGGGTAGTGTAGGGGTAGGGTAGGGTAGTGCTAGGGGTAGGGTAGGGTAGGGTAGGGTAGTGTAAGGGTAGAGTAGGGTAGGGTAGGGTAGGGTAGGGTAGGGATTAGGGTAGGGTAGGGTAGTGGGGTAGGGTAGGGTAAGGTAGGGTAGTAGGGTAGGGTAGGATAGTAGGGTAGGGTAGGGTAGGGTAGGGGTAGGGTAGGGGTAGGGTTGTGTTCAAAAAGGGCCCAACATACAAAACACTTGAACACTCCGCAACTATCACCATCCCTTACAGTTCAATTAAAAACAGCTACCCAAATCTACCCAAATAATACAGCTAAAAATACAAGTCAATCACCCAAACGAATGCACCCGTAACATAACATAACTCAAAACATACAGTTATCGCGTAAACCTGTACCTCTAGTATAAGCTACATTCAAAGTTTCACTGTAGTCTGGCTAATCGTTCCTAAGCTTCAGAAGCAGAACATACCCATAACTGAAACCACACATTACTTCTGCTGTGGACTGTACCTAAGGGATAGGTACTCCTCATGGGATTTCCTCTTAGGTAGGTACCTAAATAGGTTAAGTTTCTGATGATCGTCGTTTGTAATTGAGCGTAGGCAGATACCAACTGCCTATTGCAATTAAATGCATTGAGCCCAGAGTCATCTTGTATAGCGTTGAAATGAGGAGAAAATATAGGCCCACGTGTAGCGTGACAAGTAGGAACTATCAATTAGCAAAGCTGTGTTGCCATTAAATAATGCAAGGTAGGTATCAGGGTCCAGGGACAAGTGGCTGCTGTGGAAACGGGCGAAAGGACAAAAAAACGTTAGGAACTAGGATTAAAACTACCATATGTAGTTACCCCATTGCGCGGTAGTAAAAAGTGGAGCTAATCTGCCGAAAAATGGACCGCAGACGTGGAGACGTGATGTGTATGTAGGTAGGCATGCATATACAAACTCGCAAATATAGACGATTCAAAACCATCATGCCTATAGATACTCGTAGTATTGTATGGTTCAACTATTCGTCACATTTTTTTGGTACCCTCGAGTTGTAGATGCAGGTCACGGGACACGGATCCTTAAAAGAGCGACCCGTTCCTACGTCTTCAAAGTAAATAACTTCCAAACTCTCATTGCTCGCCGTCCTTCGTTGGCCTGTGAATACGTACCATACATATGTGCAGTGGCGGATCCAGGGGAGGGCAAATAGCCTGGCAATTGCCCCTCCCTAACGGCATAATTCTAACATTGCGCCTTGCGCCTATGTACGGTGCATAGAAAGAACCACTAAATTGTTATGGTTTACCCCTCCCAAAACTCTGAGCTGGATCCGCCAGTGACAAGGGCGGATCCAAGGGGGGGCCAACGGGGCCATGCCCCCCCAAGACGGTCAAAGGGGGGGGGGGCATACTATCTTTTGGCCCCCCCAGACATAAGTCAAGAAAACTAAAAAATAAACATTCTCAAAGTTCCTATGCTGAAAAACTGAAATATTGCTTCACTGGCGGATCCAGGGGGGGGGGGCCACGGGGGCCATGGCCCCCCCCCCAAAGGCCTAAAGTGGCCTGTTTGGCCCCCCCCAAAAACGCCAGAAAAATTGCTAAGAAAATATACCTTGATGGAGGTTTTTAGCCACTTGGTGAAGTAAAGCTTTCCACAGCATAATATGGAAGCAATATAGTAGCAGTGAGGGTCAGTCAAAAGTTGCGCGAGCGGAGTCGACCTTAAAAAAAAAGACTGTTGTTGGCACGTGTTCATGGGTGTCGATTTGTATACCTTTGGGGGTGCTGCAGCACCCCCAATGCTCAAATGAGCACCCCCAATGGTTTTCCGGGCACCCCCAATGATTTTGTCCCTCAATAGCTCCCACTAACTCTGCTTGAGGAAAATAATTGTTCTGCAGTTTTTCACTAATAAAAATAAAACAATTACGCAATTTACAAGGCATGAAATAAAGATGTAAAGCCAGAAAAGTTAGTTTTAAGAAGAAGAGCGAAAAAGACGTTAAGTTGTAAAGACACTGGTGTGGGTCCGTCGTACACGGGTGTCGGACCCTTAGAGCTGCTGGCGCGTACCCTTTACAAGCCAGCAGGGGGCTCCAGAGACCGGCGACGGGCCCTCAGAGGCCGGCTAAGGGCCATCAGAGGCCGGTGGTACCTTCAGAAACCATGTGGGGTCGTCTTTAGAGACCGGAACGGACTTAGACGCCGATGGAGCCCTCAGTCGCCGGTGTGGGGCCTTCAAATGTCACCGGTGGCAGGGTGGCCGTCACATGCGCACTTGTGGGGCCTTCAGAAGCTACGATGTTGGGCCCTCAGAGCCACCGATATAGGGCCTTAAGAGGCACTAGTGTGCTGTGTGGGACCCTCAGATATGGCAATGTGGGGCCCTCGGACTGGAGGCGCCGGTGTGGGGGCTTCACAGTCGCCGGTGACGGCCCTCACAGGCGCCGTTGTGGGGGCTCTCAGAGACACTGGTTTAGGGCCATCACAGGCGCGCGTGGGGCCCTCAGAACTGCTGTTACGGAACGGACCCTTCATAGGCCGACAAGAATATATCAAGAGGTCACCGGTGCCTTCAGGAGCCTTGTGTGGTTCTCAGAGACTGGCATGGTGCGCTCAGACGCCGCTGGGATCCTCCGAGTCACCTGTGTGGGGCCGTCAGGGTCGCTGGTAACTGACAAGGGCCCTCAGAACCGCCCATGTAGGGTTTTTAAAGGAATTGGTGTAGGGCCTCAGAGTTAAGGGTGTGGGGCCCTCAGAGACGCCGGTGTGGCGCTCAGGGGTGCCGGTGAGGGCCCTCACAGTCGCCGTTATAGGGGCCCTCAGAGAAATGGGTGTGGGGCCATTACAGGCGGGTGTGCAGCTCCTAGAGCTGGCCCCCTATAGGCCGGTTAAGACCCACAGAGGCCGGCAAGTGGCCCTCAGAGGCTGGCTTGGGCCCTTATGAAGATCTTAATGTTGGTACTTGTGAGCCCATGAGGTGTTCTTACGAGCCTTGTGGGGCCCTTCTGAGTCCAAATATAGCCAACCTGGACCCTCAGCGGCCAATTGGCGCCGCAGTGCCCCTCAGGCCCGAATAACCCGATGGGCCCCTGAACCTAATGGGGGGGGGGGCATGTGCCTCACGGGCCCACCTGGCTACGCCACTGAGGAAAATCGTAAACCCATAAATATCGAAATGCGATCACCTGTCATTTTTTAGCGATTATTGTGATCGTCTGATTAACGCCAGAGCCTCGTAGCTATACCGTTGCCTCCCGCGCAATGTCCGCCCCTGTGGACCGCAGGGGCTGCTGCACCGGTGCTAACCGCGGTCATCGGTTTCTGTCACCTTATTACAGAGGTGCTGGGGCTTCTGCCGAGCTGCCGGCAAATGTACGACTTTTTCGGAAAGGTGTTTATGTAATGAGGTAGCCAAGTACTAGGACGAGCAGAATGATTTTGAAGAACGTTCAACCTTTGGGAAATATTAGTGGAAATCCCGGGATTATCAGTACCTTATGGGGATACCCAACCATGCCTTGTACGGTTGTGCCCATGGCAAAGCTGCAATCTTTCACCCGGTGCAGGGGTTGAGCACCCCCAACCATTTTGAGAAATCGACACCCCTGCACGTGTTTATGGCGCGGCAGCTGGTAGTTGGCGGTGTTTCGCGTGGTGTGGCATCACTGGCGGATCTGGGGGGGAGGGGGGGGGCACGGGAGCCTGAGGTGCCCCTGACAGGCCCGTGGTGCCCTTGCTAGGCCTGTGGTGCCCCTGGACCCTGGCAGGCCTGTGGTACAGTCCACAGCAGAAGTAATGTGGGGTTTCAGTCATGGGTATGTTCTGCTTCTGAAGCTTAGGAACGATTAGCCAGACTACAATGAAACTTTGAATGTAGCTTATATGTATCGTCACCCTTGCAGCTGCAACTTTAGCTATTGACATCTTCTTTTCAATCACTTCGCATTAAACAATCGCCAGTCAAAGCCAACCGTTGAGTTTGGTAAAACCCTACATTAGGGGAGAGTGGGGCAAAGCGGCCACACTAACGTTTCTAACGATGCCGACGCTTGATTTTTAAACTTGGAAAGATTCTTTCTATACCAATGTGATCCCTATTGAATTGTCTTTTATTCCAACTGCGTTTCATTTCCAAAGGCGTTCACATATGGGAGATATTGACAAAACTTTAAACCTATAGCATATTGGCCACTTTGCCCCATCCCTGAGGCAAAGCGGCCACTGGCGACTTCTCAAGTCCCGATATGAGAAACAGAATAGTTGCCTCATGCACGACTAGGGTATTTGATGGTGACAAGGTTTAAGGGAAGATGGATGTTTACTTTGTTATCTTCCCACCTATTGCTAAACAAAGAAAGAATTTTCTTGGAAAGACATTTAATTGCATAATTTGGTAACTCATGTAACCGAAAAGTGGCCAAGATGAATGCATGACGACACATTTGAATATAAATAATGTTTTTATCCAGATGGAAACAACTTATGGCCATTTGGGGGCTGGCCACTTTGCCCCGGCCGCTTTGCCCCGCGCATACCGTCCGAGACAAAAATATTCCAGCTCAGCTATTAGTGGGGTAAAAAGCATTAAAATTGGTAGAAGGCATGTACGATAACCACGCAATGCATGGACAAAAACGCTTATAAAAATTCCAAACGGTTATGGAATAAAATAACATTTAAAAATTGTAGACATAATTGGTAACCTGGCAAGAAATGCTTTTCCGTGTTTCACAGAACAATGGCGATGGGCCTGAAACCCCGGTCTGGCTCATTCGAACGACCGCAAAGAGAAGTATAATTGGAAATCATAAATTGGAACTGACGCCAGCTGTGGAGGGCTAAAACGATGGATGGCCGCTTTGCCCCGGGTGGCCGCTTTGCCCCACTCTCCCCTACTTTAGCGGTGGGCTGTACCTCTGGCGGGCCTAGGGTGCCCCTGCTAGGCTGCTGATACCCCTGGGACCTGACAGGACTGTGGTGCCCCTGACAAGCCTAAAGTGCCCCCAACAGGCCCGTGATGCCCCCGACAGGCCCAAGGTGCCCCTGCGTGATGCCGTGATGCCTGCGAGGCCGGTGGTGCCCCCTGCGAGGCCGGTGGGGCCCCTGACAGGCCCATGGTGCCCCTGCTAGACCGGTGGTGCCCCTGGCAGGCCTGTGGTGCCCCTGCTAGGCCGCTGGTGCCCCTGGGCCCTGACAGGACTGTGGTGCCCCTGACAGGCCCAAGGTGCCCCTGCAAGGCCGGTGGTGCCCCTGTAAGGCCTGTGGTACCCCTGCTAGGCCTCTGGTGTCCCTGACAGGCCCATGGTGCCCCTGCGAGGCCGGCGGCGCCCCTGGCAGGTCTCTGGTGTCCCTGACAGACCTGGGGTGCCCCTGACAAGCCTGTGGGGCCCCTCACAGGCCCGTGGTGCCCTTGCTAGGCCTGTGGTGCCCCTGGCGGGCTGGTGGTGCCCCTACTAGGCCGGTGGTGCCCCTGACAGGCCTGTGGTGCCCCCGGGCACCAAGGGGGTCATGACCCATGTGGCCCCCCTTGGATCTGCCACTGATGCATAATATATTGATTTGTAAAGGCGTTATGGCTTATGCAATATGCAATTGCAGGCACTTGGTATCCCTCACTTATCCCTCATTGGGGCTCTGGCGGGCTCCTGAGGGCCCACGTCTATCTCCGGGAGCCCATATAGACAGGCTCCTTTGGGTCCTTTCAATACACTATAGCATAAGAGGTCTCCATGCGAGTCCTATACATACATCTGAGGGCGTACCCTGATGTCTGAGGTACCCAACTGCAGCTCCAATGGTCTCTTCTTACACTGGCGGATCCAGGGAGGGGGCATTTAGGGCCATGCCCCCTTCCCAGAGGCCTAAAGTGGCCCGTTTTCCCCCTCCCCCAAACGATGAAACATAGTTCAATCAGGGCGTGGCCCAGGAGCCGAGTTAGACAGGGCTGTTTTACCACCTCCCGGCCCGCAAAGGGACCCAAGCACTGACTCGAAGCGGGTTAAAGAGACCCTCCCACCTTCAAAAAAGTTAATGAATTGGCATGAAAGTGATGTCGCTAGGTTCAGAAAGGGCGAAAACGAATATCTACCAAATTTTGATCGAAAAATATTCACCGGTTTTCAAGAGATTAGACTTTTATTTTTGTTTACTTTTTGGGATATCCGCTGCTGTTCCTAGCGACTTTATTTGAAAGTGCGGCATTTGTTGCGCGCAAAGCAGCCTATACCACCGCATGCTACCAAACGTTTTAGTAAAATATTAACCTTCGCCCTGGTGGGGGGGGGGGCATTTTGGCCCCCCCCTGTGGTTTTTCAGCGATAACTCAGAAACCACTTGAGTTAGCGCCCTGAAACTTTGTATAGCTGTTTATTCAACATTTTTACATCATGTCCTTTTTTGGGGGGTTCGGGTCAGGTCAGGTCAGGTCACAAGGTCACCAAAACTGACACCACCTCTAAAAAAGTTCAAAGCTCTCTCAAAGGCACAGCTTTTATCCGATCGATGTAAAATTTACAGTACTTGAAGATGTCACCCAGCTCTACAAAATGGCTATCTCGGATTTTTTATAAATGTGACCTAAGGTCAGGTCAGGTCATCGCTGCTCCCCATTATAAGTCAATGGGAGAATCGAAAAGTAGTTGTTTTTCAGCTAAATCGGGCGTGATTGTTCCTATATTTCGTTATTGAAGTGTCTTGGGTCAGCAAATCACAGCCCATGTGAAACCATTTGCTTGTGACCTCGCTGAGGTCACGCTAGGTCATCTCCCTGGTCACCAGAGGTCACCAGCGGTTTTTCTGCACTTACTTGTTATTGAATAGAGATAGAGACTCCGTTCGACGTTTATCGTGTTTGTCTCGTCAATGCGGATCGAATGATATGCAGCATGACCTATTTCGGTAAGGTCATGACCTTGACCTGAGGTCAAATTTTCAAAATGACCTTTCGAGGTCAAACTATATATCATTCGACGCGTCTCGACGAGCCAAGCACGATGGTGCATGAATCGTTTCTCTATTTTCTCGTGAATGCATGCTATAGTTAAAAACATTTTCAACGAAATTTGCCAAGTTGACCTTGCATGACCTCTGTAGGCCAAACCGTTGAGCTGAGGTCAAATCTGACGAACCTTGGCGAAAGAGCTTGAAAAGAGCTATCGATTGCTTTTTTCCGCGGCTCTCTAGCTCTTCTAGTTTCCGAGCTACAGCGGAATATGTCCGGCAACACCGAAAACACTGAAATTTGACCTATGATGACCTCTAGCGACCTCAATATTGACCTTAGCGAAAAAATGACCGAAATACTTTCGAACGTACTTGTTATGGGCTTTCGTTTGCTTTTTTCCGCGTCTTCCTAGCCCTCTTCGTTTTCGAGTTAGACGGGGGGGGTCATTTTGGCCCCCCCCCCCACCAGGGCGAAGGTGGCTCAGACCCACACCAGGGCGCGGGTTAAAAAATCATTGGATCTCCGCTGACGTCACACATTCAGAGGGGTATCCAAAAGCATTAGCCCCTCTGAATCAAAATGCTGCAATTTTGAAATTCAATATTTCCGATTTAAGGCATTTCTCGATGTTGTGAGTGCGTGCCGAAACCGGTAATTGTGAGCCAGGGACCCCATTTTGGCTATCTCAGCTCAAATCTAATGTTAAGGTGGGAGGGTCCCTTTAACTGGTCGATAAAAACAATGGTAAGTGTTTACAAAGTAATATAAAGGCATGGGTCGGATGGGCTACCATTTATATATTTTTCTTTTTAGTTAAAAAAATTCATAGTGTCAGGGCTGTGACGAAAAATAAGTGGCCTAAATCCGATGAGAAAACAGGATTTGGGGGTACCCTAGGTTTGGCTCCTGCATGAGTTGGCCCCCCCCAAAACGCAAGCCGCTGCCTGGATCCGCCAGTGTATTGCTTTGATGATTGAGTGACCTTGGGGCAAACGTGAAAAACTCTGCCAACCAGAGTCAAAATGGCCTGTGCCGGCGAAGGTTGACATGTAGGAGAAATTGACATGATATCACATTGTTTTTCGCATTCATAGGCACGTGTTCTGTATTGTGTACTGGTTGGTTTTAATTGCAAATTTGTTGGAAAATAAGATTGTCATTAGCCGTTTTCACGACGGAACTTTCGCAGAGGAACCTATTTGATACCTGAAAAGTACCTACTCTTTGAGGCCTTAACATCCCTCAAACTGAAATATTTTATGTTCAAAATAATTTTAGAAGTTTAAATCCGGGCATTCTTCGCCCTCAAATCACTTATTTATTTACAAACACAGCAATTTTCGGTTCTAGTAGCCCACCTTTCGACTATGAGGGATCAAATCAGCGTGGCAACTTGCTCCCTCTTTGCTCCCTCGGGTATCTAATTCCGGAATTCTTAAAAACAAGGAAAGTATATATCGAGTTCTCTTTTATATCTATTCAGTTATGTTTTAATGGTGATTAAAATATGGCAAATTTTTTAATTACATTTCATATAAGAAAAACACGCAAAACAATGAAACAAAAATAACTACGGCAGATAATTACCTTCAGGTATCTAATTCCGACCAATCAGCACCTCAGTAGGATATGACGTCATACAAGAATGGTGGTGAAGGCCGTTTGCAGTCCCGGCCGGTAGGTCACGTGACCGCCGGGCGCCTCGGGTCACGCGGCGGTCGGGAGTCGGACGTGGGACGTGGTCGCGGGCGGACGCGCGGGGCATCATGCTTTGCTTTGCTTGCTTTGTCAACTTAATATAACTTACTATCGCATTCGTGTGAAAGCCAAACACTGCTCAGTGCCCTTAGAAATTGAGTTTTGGAAAGCTCAAGTCCCTAAAGCTCCTCAGGTCGGCAACAGTTGAAGCCTCATCTGAACCCATGTGAAAAAACGAGGGTAAGGAACCTTGTGTTGCTTTTTCTTTTACCGTCATAATTATCTCAAACCATCACAATTTTGAGTTGCCACATTGTCTGCTTCACTACATTCGTGTAAAACTTGGGTGAAGGCTGGTGGCTCAAAGAAAGGTGAAGATATTTCTTTAAGTGCCTAATCCGTGAAATATCCCGGCTTTACAAATCTACACTTATCATTTTCTCCACGATACATTTTTTTAAAATTGTTTAAATTTAATCTACATTTGTTAAAATCGGGGCTTTGGTTTTGTGTAAACTAGATCATAAAGTTTACTATTATAGTTTTGTGTAACCTGATGGCTGAAGAAAATAGTAATTTTGCTAAAATGACAATGATGTGCGGAAATTTGTTACTTTCCAAATCAAATTACTTATACCTATATTTCATTCAAAATTAGGAGGCATTATTACTGTTTTTTTCTTGTAACATGAGCTGAGTTTGGGTACGGTGCTCCGGAAACGTTGTGGAACTTGAAGCTAGCTAGAGCAGTTTCCATAAAAATTGTTTAGATAGTTGACATGGCTTGTTGACAACTCTTTTGCTGTTTCTAAAAAAGTGAAAAAAATATTTTCCTGCATTAAGCACACAAGGCATGCTATTCTCATAAGCTATCGAATGTGTGTGTGTTTTTTAAGCTGTTTTTTTTTAAGCTTTTAAGCTGTAACTTCAGTTACTTCACTTTAGAACATATTGCCCAGAATGCGTCACTGATCATGAGCTGGTATATCATATCATATGTAGCAAATACATAAATGAGAATAGTGTGTCATGAATTTTTGTGCATGCTTCTGGATCATCTGTAATTACATCAAAGGCTCGGCTCAAGAGTGTCCTGCCGACCAGCTTATGCCCAACCCTTTCTGTCCGCAGAACGTCGCCTGCGACTCCCGCACGCCGTTTGCCCCGGCCGTCCGTACCGGTCTTCGCGCTGCGAGCCGCGCTGTAGTTCGCGGCGGCGTCGTGGAGCTCCCATCGGGACGGCGTGTGATGCCCGCGTCGAGCTTATAAGCCGTGAGCTTCGATTGGCGGCTCACGCGGTCACCAGCTGTATGTACAGCCTCGGCCCCGACGACCCCGCTAATGGCCGAGACCGGCATACCCCCGGCATGGGTCCGCTGTCCGGCGCAGCGCTGGCCGCCCGCATGCTACTTTTGGCTGTATCGCTGTCCAGCGGGAGCGCGCTCCACGCTGCGGAAGAGGTACAGTACACGTTGCGACCCGACTGAGGACCGCAACCGGATGGTGACACGTCGGCCTCTGCGCCCTGGCCGGGGCAGGCGTGACCGACGTCACAGTGGAGGAACGCCCAAACAAGACCAGCCCACCGTCGGAGCAGCATGGAAATATCATGTTCTGCCTGGACGTCGGACCCGGCGGCCGCAGTGCACCTGCACACGTGGGGAGAGGGGCGCTGGAGGCTACTCTGGAGCTTCTGCCATTCCCCGGCGCGACTGCTGGCAAAACGGCGGCGATTGAGGCGGTTGGGAACAGCTGCAGCAATGGTGATGGCGGTGATGGCGACATGGCGATTTGGGACTTCATCTCAGCGCGGCCGCCGCCCAGGCGCCGCTGCGCCCGGCTGCTCAGCCACCTACCGGATGGCGGGGTGGCCCTTACGGCCCTCACGCCCGTTCGGTCTGCGGCCACGTTGTGGGGTGGCGGTCGCGGGGTTAGCGGCGTTGGACTTCGTCCTTTATCCAGACTGCACCGTACCATCTGAACGGATGGATCTGCCAAGAAAGATGACATCCAAGGCGGCTATGAGGCGATCACAAAGCTTCACCAAGAGCTTCTCCTTCATGGGGCCGGCCGGCCGTTAACCCTCGCCCGCACATGGGGGGGGGGGTGGTTGCCACCCCCCCAGGTAGTCTTTCTGCTCTGCACTCAACATTTTTAGAGCTAGAAGGCTGATTTTTCGTATAGCTGCTCCTCTATCCTTTCTTGATGTCCACTGAAAATTTCAAGTTTCTGTGATTTTTTGTTTCGGAGATATGACCTCGTTTTTCAGGTCATGTCATGACCCAAATGGCCAATTCTCAACATCTTGCGTTTGCCATGGGCCTTATGAGCTTTTGACACCCTGATTTCGGCCTTTTTTGCCAGTCTTACCTCCTACCTATCATGGAACATGTTGTTCGACGATGTACAGGGGTCAAGGTCAGGGTCAAGGTCAACCTAGGTCACCTAAGATAATTGCGTTTTAGGCAAGCTGAATTTACTTTTTTTGAAGTTTTTTGACTGCATTTTTGGTAAAAGCTTCTCAGATCATGATTTCATGTAATATGGACCCAAAAACAATCGGTGCACACATCAGTATACACACAGACACACACAGACATACAAACACATATAATTGACCTTGACCTAACTTGACCTGAAATGACCTCAGCAGCAAAATTCTGGTCGGGTAGTGTGACAAAGAGGTTCTAGCTGGCTTGGCACCAGAAAATAGCATCGTCATCGGTATTTGATAAGCAGCACACTTGATATCCAACGGTGACCCAAAACAGCAACATTTTTTAGTTTGACCTGACCTGGAAGGTCAATGACTGACCTGAGAAGGTAAAACTGGGTATCATTGGATTCGTCTCTTCCCAAAGAATCTTTTTGGTCTTTACTGCTAAGCTCTATCTCCAACAGGAACGAAATGGCGCGGGGGGGGTGGCAACCACCCCCCCCCCCCCATGTGCGTTCTAGGATGGGAAAATGGCATGTGCGGGCGAGGGTTAAGTCGCAACACCGGCTGCCGAGTGCCAACAGCTGCGTGCGCTGGCGACGACGCGTTGTGGGCCGCGCTGCTGACGCCCAAGCTGCGATATCAACCATCTATGAATAAGTGGCAGCGGTGGCGGCTTGTCAGTTGTTAACGTGCCTTAACCCGCGCCCCGTAGGGCTATCGGCGGACCCTACCACCCGTAGGGGAGGGGCCGTTTCGGCCCCCCCCTAAGATCTCGGAAAGTTACCGGCCGATTTTCAAAATTCAAACGGCGTTCGATAGCCCCACCCGGGAACTACCTTGTGACCAAATTTCATTGACCTAGGTCAAACCGATGACATCACAGGTCAGGTCAAAGGTCAGATTTTCACCGTTCACAGGCAATTCAAGAAATGTGCTGTGAAAGCGAGTAAATTGGTAATTTATTGAAAACCATCGATGGTACATTGTTCGTCAAACACATAATTTGCTATCTGAGGTCACTGATACCAGGTCAGGTCACAGCGAGGTCAGGTCACCGGGGGTCACAATATGAATGTGTCGTGTGATACATGTTTTATGGTCCATTTTACATGACAAATGCGATTATGTGGGTTAGGCAGCCTTTGGGGCCAGCATAGGTCACGTTTTGGTGAAGGTCAGGTCAAGGTCAGGTCAAATTAGGTCAAATTTCAAAGTTGATATTTTTGCATAAAATGGGTATCGATTCGATGCAGCTCGTCACGGGGAGTCTAATGGTGGTCTTCGTTTTGCTCTACGAGTTCTAGAATTGCCAAAAATTGAGTTTGAAAATTTGACGTCATCATTTTTGAACAGTTTTTTCGCTATAACTTGGCTAAAAAACGAGGTATCGATCTGAAATTTGGTATGTAGATAGAAGACGGTAGGCACTATCACATATATTCCGGTTTTTTTCGAAACTCAAAAAACTTTTTGGATTTTTTGGCGAATATATCCAAAAAAATGTTTTTTTGATTTTTGGGGGTCTAAACTCAAAAATTTTAAAAATTCGAGATAGCAGTTTTGTAGCCCTGTCAATTCTACACCTTTTATGTCTTCATCATTTTTCTGTATCTTCAAAGCTGTAGTCCTGACAGGTCTTCTCGCGAAGGTCTTTTTTCGGTCGAAAATGACAGAACATGACGTCACTCTGACGTCATTTGTGGCCAACCTATCATAGCCTCTGGAAAAATTTTTGGTCACAATGTGTAAAATTGATGCCCGGAGGGGTCCTGAAAGTTTGGTGGCGATATCTCCAGCCGTTTAGGAGATATCGACCGAAAAGGACAGAGGGGGGCCGTTTCGGCCCCCCCCCTACGGGGCGCGGGTTAACAGACGTTGCGAATAGCCCGCGTTGGAATAGCCCGCATGGTTGGCAACACAACGCAAGTAAAAATGGGCTTCATTGATGAACCTACTTTTTAAGCATTGTAGCCTTTGTAATTTTGGATGTTTTGCTGTAGATATTATTTTCTACATATATACTATATAGGCACTCACGTGCTTTAAATCGCGCAATGCAATTGAACCATGGTAAAGACAATGATAAATGAACTGAGAGCTGACATGCTCCATGCTTTGTGTGTGTGTGTGTGTGTGTGTTTTTTTTTTGGCGAGTCGATAAAAGTGGTTTTGGACACTGGATCAGTTTTTAGAGGTGTGGTGAGGGGGGATGTAATTCCACAGACCTTCTGTCAGATTCACTAATGCAGTAGGTCTGTGCGGTGTTTAGTTATCGGAGCATTCTTTGAAAGTCGTGAATAGGGCCACCGAGTACCTAAAGCCGTGATATTCCCCCACAAAAACCTCTTTTAAATAACTGGGGATAGGTGCATGAGCAGAGTAAATGCTATTACGAACGCCTATCACAGTGCTGAGCGAATAGGAAAATCCATAGATGGAGAATTGTGCCGCGTTACGGGTGCTCGGGCGCAGCCAATCCACCGTTACCCCAGCGGTGACCTTGACCCGCATCGTCTGTCTCGGCTCCAAAGCCAAACCGGCGTGGAATTGGGAGCGTTCGAGCACTCATGGTCCAGCGCAATTCTCCACCTAAATCCATTCCTGATACACATTTGCTTGCTCATAGTCATGTAACCCCGGTAAATTCACCTAACTGCCATATTGGTCGCTCCATAGACAGATGGCCACAGAGATCAACTTAAAAGGCCATTGTTGCATTCATTTAGTGGAGATCATTAAAGAGCCGTGACAGGCCACAAGTCGCGTGACATCATACGTGTAACGACCAATGACGTCGGCCTGCAAAACCCAATGGAAGCGGCTAGCAGCGTGCAATGAAACAGGGCGCTGCTTTCTAAATGTCTGTCGTGCGCCATAAATGAATATATTCTTTGTAGCCTGGCAACTCAGTATCTTTTTTTAACTATTGTACTAGCATTTAATAATTTCATAATGTTATAATTGTGCTTACGCTTTATGTTGATATTAGTGATACATCCTTAGATAAAGTAAATCGATGTGATATTTAATAGAAAAATAGCAAACTAACGCACCATTCATTCGAAAGCTGGGGAACCTACTAAAAAGAACTACTAAAATTCCTGAGGAACCAAAGGATCAAATGGGTATCAAATAGATGCCTGTTATTCCGTCGTGAAAACGGCCATTAGGCACTTTTAAAGAAAAAGGTATTTTCAACGTTTGCCATTGCCAAATGTGTGATCCTGGTCAGAAAACTGAGGAATGATCATAACCAGGGCTGCGGAGTCGGAGTCGGAGTCGGAGTCGGAGTCGGTCGGAGTCGACAGTTGTGACCGGAGTTGGAGTCGGAGTCGGAGTCGATATTGGAAATCCCAGCCGGAGTCGGAGTCGGAGTCACCGAAAATCTGTCGACTCCACAGTCCTGCCAGGTGTGCGGAGTCGGAGTCGGGAGTTGGAGTCGATCGGAGTCGACATTTCTGCCCGGAGTCGGAGTCGGAGTCGGAGTTGGTTTTTGAAAGCCGGAGTCGGAGTCGGAGTCGGAGTCGCCGTAAATGCATCGACTCCGCAGCCCTGATCATAACAACACTGAGTATAATCAACTTCAGCTTGAGAGATTTCAGAAGCTTCTTAATAGCTGAAGCTTCTTCATAGTTCATTAACACTATTAAACAGGAGCTTTCTTGTCTCATGCCTGAATGTAGGTAGGGATTTAAACCTCGCCCGTATTGGCGTTTTGTCAGCCGCGAACGTATAGGGGGGGGGGGGGGGCGTTGCCCCTATTGCCGTTTGGCCGCTGATCGAGCTAGAGCTTCGCGAAAGAAAAACGAGCGTGCTGCCCGTGACGAGAGGAAGACGATGATACCCAATTTAAGGTCCTAGGTCATTGGTTCATGGTTGACCTTCCAGGTCAGGTCAATGACCCAAAAGTCGGGAAAATTGGGACCTGTTAGAGCGTCGTAAGTGTGGCTGAGCTTTTCCGGGGTGCTGATTAGAGGTGGCAAAATGTGGACCCGAGGACCCGGTCCAAAGAACCAGTCTGGACCCGTATGGGTCCAGACCGGTTCCTGGGTATTTTCTGACGGGTCCAATCGGGTCCTACCATAAACTATACATCTTGCACACCAGTGGCGGATCCAGGATTTTCACTGGGGAGGGGCTGCAGGTCATAATTGGGCGCCACGCCCCGGATGGGCGCCATAGTCGCATCGTATTGGCGCTGAAATATTGGCGCCCAGTGGCCCTGACAAGAGGCGCCCAGGATCAGTATGTACAGTGACACCACACGATTGGAAATATCGGTGCGGAGCGTACTGAAACGACGTTATTCGACTGATTTTTGCATCCTAGTCCTAGTATGCGGCACTCCGATGAGTTGCGAATTGAAAATTGGCGCCACTGCGCCTTCGGCGCAGTGGCGCCAGTTTTCCTTGGGTGGGGGCTGCCAGCCCCCGCAGCCCCCCCCCCTGGATCCGCCACTGTTGCACACTACACATTATTGCAAAATATGAAGTGAATGAAGTGAATGTTTCTTTGCACACAGTAGCTCATGAGTATTCCCAGTGGGAAATAGGCTGTTTTACATGATGCAACTAATGATTCCTTAAGTAGTTTGTATTAATTGACTTTTGGGGAACGGTTCCAACTGGTTCCGGTTCCAACTAAGACCGGGTCCGACTGGTTCCAGAAATGTCCAGCCGGGTCTGGTTCGAGTCTGGTTCCCAAAATTTTCATCTTTTGCCACCTCTAGTGCTGATCACGAATATCGTGTTAGTGTTGCTCCCAGAAGATGTCGTCATGCATTTAGGCCAGGTCGGGTCAGGTCAACCAGTAGTGGTCCTGCCGGGTATTCGTAGTACGTGTCAACCGCCTCTGACAACTTCGTAACATGTTACGAAGGCACCAAAAGTACTTCGTAAATGTTCAAATGGTTGCTGAATTCGAATTCAGCTCCAAAAACTAGCCTAGAAACATGTAAAACTCGAAAAAGTGAACCGAGGTCAACCGAGGTCAACAAAGGTCAATGACCTGACCTGACCTTCAGGTGACCTTGACACCCACCCTAATGTATGGGAGCAACATCAAATCACATGTTTGAACGTTTGAAACCACGAAAAGCTTGCAAACGCGCGGCTAATGCGAGCCGACATACGCCGAATCGCGATTTCGGCCAAACATGATCACGGAAAAGAGGTCACAGGTCAAAGGTCATTGGGGTCAGGGTCATGAAATTTTTAGGGAACGTGTAAAATTGATCAATGCGAGGGTACTGAAAGTTACGTCGTGATCGGCCGCTTTATACGCGAGTTATTCGCGAAAAACCTTAGGGGAGGGGAGTTGCATCAACCCCCCCCCCTCCTGTGCCGGCGAGGGTTAAGACGTGTTGAAGCCCCGGTAATAAGGGAGCGAAGAGAGGAAGGAGCATGCGACCACGCCCCTGCGCGTAAATCTCTGCCGGTAAGGACGCATCATTGGGGAAAAGGGGCCTGAAAAACATCCAAGCCTAGTTACATGGGAGTAGACGGAAACGGGACACTAAGACATCTAAGAGCACGCATTAAAGCGCGAACATACGCTTGTGACCGGAGGGTGGCACTGTAAGACGCGATATACGCTGGCGATCGGGGAGACGCCGTAAGACGCGATACGCTGGTGGTCGGGGAGACGCCGTAAGACGCGATACGCTGGTAGTCGGGGAGACACCGTAAGACGCGATATACGCTGGCGATCGGGGAGACGCCGTAAGACGCGATACGCTGGTGGTCGGGGAGACACCGTAAGACGCGATATACGCTGGCGATCGGGGAGAGGCCGTAAGACGCGAACATAGGTCCCTCACTGGTACTTACACCTCGATAGGTTCGGGAATAACTCCAGTAGAGTTCGGGTAAAATTTAATTATACATAGGAAGGGCCTGCGTCAAGCTCGGACGTATCCATCACTGGCAGGGTGGATGCCATCGGCAGGGCGGCAGAGAATGTTATATGCGATACAATGGTAACCCAGCGACCGCAGTTAGTCGATGAACGGATCCACATCGCGGTGAGTCGGGTAATTTGGGGGACGTTGTGCATTTGTTTATTTAGGTAGGCTGCGACGGCAGTTTAATACGAGGTGCCTCGGAAAGTTACGCCGTAAGACGCTAGTCCCGGTTCCAGGACGGTACGCGCCGTAAGTCACGAATACGCAATAAAGCGGTGCCAGCCGTAATAAGGCGCGAAATATACGCTGTAAGTCGTCACGTCGTCATCATAGGACAAGGACGCGGTAAGGCGCGAATTATACGCCGGTGATCGGATAGAGACACCGTAAGTCGCGATAATACGCCGGTTATCGGGGGACGATACCGTAAGACGCGAATTATACGCTGTAAGTCGTCACTTAGTCGTTATAGGGCAAGGACGCTGTAAGGCGCGAGTTATACGCCGTAAGTCGTCGGGAGATGCAGTAAGACGCGAGATAATACGTAGTACGTCGTCCACTCCAGAAGTTTTGAGACTGGCCTCATAAAATCCATATGAACAGTGCTAGATACTTGTTGTTCTCACAAGTCCTTACCACAGTTGTTATAAGGGTACTTGCGTAATTTTGTTTTTCTACGTTGCAAAAGACGGCAACGGTGTCACCCTGAACATGACAAGTCGCACGCGGCTTGTCACAGTGACCAAAGTAGAGCACAGTCAGGTCGTTCATGTGAAGACAACTTGGAGGGTCGTTGTGCAATAAAATTTTGGGATTAGCTTGGCAAAAATGCCCGAGAAACATAGCAAATTGACTCTCAAAAGACTTGAGACGAAAGCTGGATGCATTTTTACCATCATGAGACCAAGAGACAGAAGGTCCAATGAAAACACACTGACTCCTTTAGACCCAATAAAGACAGACAGCACAGGTCCACTGGGAAGCTCAAATTAATCCCTTACTTAGAACAAAAAGGCAAAAACTTCATAACCTGGGTCACCTACACGGCCAGATGGACGATGGTCAACAAGGAATGATACGTGAAGGTTCTGAGGGAGTTAAAAAAGAGATTTTGCCGCAAGAGGTCGGAAATCTTCAACTGTGGCCAGGGGCTCCTGCACCAGGACAGCGCACACACCCACAAGTCCAGCATGGAGACGAACTATCTGACACAGATGTGCGTCAAAACCTTCCGTAACCCTTCCCACAGTCCTGATCTGGCCCCCTGGCTTCTGGATGTTCCCCAGACTGACAGGGAAGCTCAGGGGCCGTCTTTCGGAGGATGTGGAGGAGATGAGTGAGGCTGTGACAGAGGCCCTGGGCACCTTCACGTTGAAGGCCTATCAGCAGGCCTTCAGGAAGTGACAGGAGCGCTAAAGCAGGTACATTGGACTCGGGAGGTTCCATTTCGAGAGTCACAGAAGTTTCATGCTTCTCTGAAACAGACAACTGTCTCTACTGGAAAAGTCCAAAACTTCTGGAGTGCACCACGTAAGACGTGCTTTGTAATCCAAGTGTAGACCATCGATGAGTAGAAAGGGCCCATTAGGTGGAACGGGTAGAATTAATTGATGTGTTTCGATTAACTCCGATAGGCAGAGTGGAAGTTCAAGGGTTCCAAGGGTACTCCAGAGCCGAGGTAATTTAGGACGTGGGATCGACTGCAGGGATAGGAAAAGGGGGAGGGAAGCGGGACGTCGCAGTTTGGTAATACGGACATGGACAAGTTTGAGTCAGATGAGTGAAAGTGTGTGACTGGATGAGTGTCTGCGGGAGCAGTTGCGCTTAGGTTAATCAGTTCGACCACCTAGCACCCTTCTATTATCCTCAGGGATGGACCATACCCGAGGGACCCAGAACAAACGCTTAACTGCCCCCTGTTTTTTTTTTTTTGTGGCGGTGAAACCCAATGATGCAGTGCCTGTGTGTTCGCCAAAGACTGACTTGCCTCTAAATGGCCTCGCTAAATGCACTCCTCGCCGAGGGCGACTGACCGAGATCGGAGTTCGCTCAGAGCCGACCCGCTCCAGGGCACACCACCCGACCCAGGGAGACTGAGGAGAGAGGCCCCCCTACAACTGCCGTTGAATGTTTGACGGGCCAGCTCAAAATACATCTCATTGGAGGTCAATCAGTGTAACAATTGTTTGAAGAGTCAAATCGCGTCATTACTGCCGCGTCTCGTAAGGGGGGCCGAAACCGCCCCGCTATCTCCCTATATGCAATGCAGATATCTTCACCAAACTTCAAGGACCCCTTTGTGAATCGGAAATCATTTTCACAGATTGTGGCCAATCTGTTCATGCATATTTCCAAAATGTTTACCGCAGTAGGTATACTGTAAGGTCTAAATGCATCCCAAAATCAATTTTGAAGTCCAGGCTCCGGTTGAAAATTGCTCGAATTCCTATAAATGTATCGTTATTAAATCCTGATTCAGTCGAACTTCTCAGTGCATGGTCAACACAACGGCATGCTAATTTATATCGAACTACATATATCTACCATAGTGCTAGGTACTCCTGATTTCGCTGCCCTGCAGCGCGCCAGTCGCTGCCACTGGACGACCACGGCCACAGAGCGTTCCGTCTTATCTGTGTTCCTGTCAGGGTCGGTATATATCTACAGCGGCGTCGGCCGACCTCAGTCAGTCCGGGAGAGCCGGAGCAGCCGGCAGCCATGTCACGACCACAGACATATTGTGTGCGAAGAGCCGAGCGGATTAAGAATTTGTACAGAGGCATAAACTGGCGAGTGAGAACGCTAGTGAGGAAGTACGAATCGTGCGCACATTTGATCCCCGACACTCTGCTGTTCACAGACGACATTTGCAACAGCAACTGTGCGTGGCATCAGGCCCACTGTGCCAAGTTTGAGGTAAGTCACTCTGTCGACAGACTGATAGGAGAACCGCTCATGGCAGCCCTGTTGGATGTCAATGACGCCGCCGCCGCCCGGTGTCGACACTGCCAGCCCGACCAGCCCCTCAGGTTAACCTCCATCAATGGATCGGGCAGCAATGTCGAGGGTCTGTCGGACGGGGTAGTCGGCCAAGGGGGGACGTCAGACTTCGATCTGATGTTCGAGTTCGACGGTCCCTTCCGCTGGGCGGCGCTCGGAAAGAGAGAGGAGCCGGGTGTTATTAGTCGACAGTCTGCACCACAGCTGTGGGCCCGACCGACCAAAAACCCAGGCTTTGTGACGCTGCACTGGGCCAAGACGACAAAGTGCAGCCACGAAAAGGCACTGGAGGCACTGCCGTCACATACCATGCGCAATATCATGCTGAATTTTTCTCGGGTTCTTTGCGAAGGAGAAATCAGCACCGCCGGACCGGCGGTCAATGTCAAGTCACCATATGATATTACAGACGGCGGTACTGACCACGTGCCCTGTATCCTGGTGCGCGGGTGGTGGCCGGCAGAAGGCCAGCTCGACGGCTGTCAGCTGGAGGCCGATTTTCCACCAGCGGCGGCATGGGATAACATCCGTAGGTTCGGTGTGCATCTTGTGCCGACCGGCCGGCCTGGGAGTGACACCGAGTTCATCGAGTTTCTGATTTCCTTCTCACGGGCAGAGTTGGTCGCCATCCGCCACCTCGCTCCAGTTATACGAGCGGCTATCAAGGCTGTAAAAGGCATGAAAGGAATTCTGAAAAAGAGCGAGGTGATGACCGATGAGGTAAAATTTAAGTCTTATTTTATAAAGACGGCGGGTCTCTGGGTGGCCCAAACTACGCCTGTTGGGATGTTGAAAGGCATCACTGACGGTGTCCACAAAATACTTGATTGGCTGGAGGAGAATTTTGCCATCGGAAGACTACCCTGCTTTTTCGATCACAACATCGATGTGACGGCTGAACTCAGCACAAAAGAGCGACGGGATATCATCGACACCATACGTCTGATGAGGGAGCATGCCACGCTCCTTCTGATGGCAGTTTGTGAGGATCAGTGGAGGAACGTGGATCTGCTGCTGGAGGGCGGGACGGAGCCGCTCTCAGAACGTGAGCTGCGGCTCCGTCTGTTACGGACGCTCGTCCAACAGGCTGTAGTGGACGGTGTCGGTTACCGCCCCACGGCTCCGTGGTGGGAGTACTGGTGGAAGGCGAGCATCCCTCCGCTGGTCCGCACGGCACCACTTCTACTACAGTGGTGGCACTACAGCAACTCAGGAACATACAACCAGCAGTGTTATCTGTTCATGGCGTGGGTCGTGGTCGACCCGGCGGACCTGGTAGGCGAGACGCTGATGACGTCATCAGTCAGCGACATCGTCACGCTGGACGTAACCCCCCTGATACAACTCCTCACCAGGTCCGACCTGGAGTTCCTGCTGGGTGACCCGGACAGGGTGGCCACCTGGTGTAGTCTGCAGCTGCGGCGGCCGCTGGAGGAGCGGCCGGCCGGACTGACCGCCGAGCTGGACACGCCGCGGGGCCGTGCCGAGCTGCTGCTACGGCCCGAGCTGCTACTGCAGGCTGTCCGCGTGAACGCGCCGGGTAAGATGGACATGTGGCGAGATGAGGACCGGAGAATGAAGAACTGGTGGATGGGGAATGCGCACCTACCAATGCGCACCTACCAGGAGACCCGGGAGCTGTTGGAGCAGTTCTTCAATACCAACCTTCATTGGCAGCTCCGTGACCTACTGCCAGAGATGGACGCCGTGTCGGTGGCCACCACGGCCGGCCTCAAGCGCCGCCGGCTGCAGCAGCTGCTGTCCGGTGACCGGCTTCGTACGGCTTATGACGCCGCCACCGGCTGGTGGCCGGACCGATGGGAGATGACGCCGTACTGCCTGGCAGTGGACGAGACCGACTCACAAGGTAAGACAAAGTAGCACCGACCACTGTTAGTTACTCAAAGAGCTCCATTTATATGTATTTCAAATTACCAGTAAATTTTGAGACGTGGCGGTAAAACACTAGAATGACCAAATAAAGCTCAATGATTTGCAGGAAATTGAGATATTAGTTATGAGGCGGAATATGACCACTAAAAACGTTTTCATATATGCTACATGTTAACTGATTCGCATTAGCATTGCATGACATTAGACGTTATGTTTTAACACTCATGCTTTCTATTAACTTAATTATAAAGCCTACGCAGACTATATATTGCCTTCTAGTTCAAGAAGGGCTTGACCCTGTGAGAGAGCATTATGACAAAACATCTTGTTTGTTTGTTGGGGGTTAGGGGCGCGCCGACGGCGAGGTCATTTTGCGCCCAGTGACAAAACATCTATTCACAAAATCAAATGTTTGCGTTCTGCTTCTGTTTCACCGCGATCCTCCTGATCGAATGGCCTTCCACCTGACCCCACTGGGCTGACCTCCCACCTGGCCCCACTGACTGACCTCCCACCTGGCCCCACTGACTGACCTCCCACCTGACCCCACTGACTGACCTCCCACTGACTGGCCTCCCACCTGACCCCACTGACTGACCTCCCACCTGACCCCAATGACTGACCTCCCACCTGACCCCACTGACTGACCTCCCACCTGACCCCATTGACTGACCTCCCACCTGACCCTACGTCCCACTGACTGATCTCCCACCTGACCTCCCATCTGACTCCACTGACTGACCTCCCATCTGACCCCACTGACCGACCTCCCACCTGACCTCACTGACTGACCTCCCACCTGACCCCACTGACTGACCTCCCACCTGACCCCACTGACTGACCTCCCACCTGACCCCATTGACTGACCTCCCACCTGACCTCCCACCTGACCCCACTGACTGACCTCCCACCTGGCCCCACTGACTGACCTCCCACCTGGCCCCACTGACTGACCTCCCACCTGACCCCAATGACTGACCTCCCACCTGACCCCACTGACTGACCTCCCACCTGACCCCATTGACTGACCTCCCACCTGACCCTACGTCCCACTGACTGATCTCCCACCTGACCTCCCATCTGACTCCACTGACTGACCTCCCATCTGACCCCACTGACCGACCTCCCACCTGACCTCACTGACTGACCTCCCACCTGACCCCACTGACTGATCTCCCACCTGACCCCATTGACTGACCTCCCACCTGACCTCCCACCTGACCCCACTGACTGACCTCTCACCTGACCCCACCGACTGACCTCCCACCTGATCCCACTGACTGACCTCCCACCTAACCCCACTGACTGACCTCCCACCTGACCCCACAGACTGACCCCGTCCCCACCCACACCTGACCCCGCTGACCGTGACCATTTACACGATAATTATCCTCCTGACCTTCCTATATGCTGCTGTTTACTGATAAATCACATTGGACCAACCAGCTCTTTAATTCCATCTGACTTACTGTGTTCCAGACTCGGAACGGGATGACGACAACGGAGAGGTCGGTGGTGAGGAGCGGCGCGGCGCAGACGAGAAGCAGACAATGGAGGGTCTGCCTCGCCCTCAGCGAGAGAAATGGCAGCAGCTGGAGCGACAGCACCAGCAGCTGTGGCAGGAGCTGGACCGGCGGGGCTACGAGAAGAAGAAGAGTCTGAACCAGCAGCATGATGAAGAGTGCCGGAGTATGGAGCGACGTCATGACAAAAAGTGGCGGAGCATGGAAATGCGGCACCATGACGAGCGGAAGAGCCTCCAACAGCGACACGAGAGTGTTACCATGTGCGTGGAGCTACAGAATCAGGAGCACTCGAATCAAGAGAGACGTAGGAGACATTTGGAGCTTCTGGATCGGAAAAACCGAAGGGATAGGGCAGTGCTTGAGCGACAGCACCAGATAGAGTGGGGAGACCTGGAGCAGAAGGTCCAAAGGCAGTGGAACAAGCTGAAGCAGAGACACCAAAGCGAGTCACAAGAGCTGAAGGAGAGGTACCCGAACATCCGGACAGGGGAGGAGTTGGCTCGGCTGATGGAGGAGTGCAGCAGGAGGCGTCAGCACCTGGGGGAGGAGTTGGGGAAGGAACTGGAGAAGGAACTGGAGTTGGAGCTGGAGAAGGAGCTCGGGAAGGTGCAGGAGGAGGAGCTGGAGAATGGACTGAAGCTGGAGGAGGATGAAGAGCCATTGGTGCGAGGTAAGATTCAATATCAAGGGGATATGTAAATTGTGTTGTATTTTGATTTTTGATCATGACACACACGAGCAGACCAACCACAAAACTATTGATAAAAAACTATCGCAACGATAGTCAGTCATTAAGAAAAGTTTGGGAAGTTCACTCGTCCAAGAACCGTTTCACCATAGCGTTTCACAGCATAAGTCTTGACATTTGAAATGTACAAAACCTTTTTCTCGATTGTTGCGATGTCAATCTTCCCATCGCGTTTGCATCATGTAATTATCATTTAATATAACGATAATCACATAGGTTCCAGGGATCACCTCTTTTCTAAATAACATGATGCTTTTTGCACAACTCATCAAACTCTTTTGATGATTTTGATATGTAGATGCATAGCCGAAGCGGTAAGGATCCTAACATAGATGAAAAATTAACAGCAGCTTTAAATATTAATGCTTCTAAAGTACAATACGCATTTACACACCAATCTTATACATTCAGGGTCGATGTAAACAGTAAATCATGCCCTTCTGTTTCCAGCCCCCAAGAACCATGAGCGGCAACAGAAACAGCAACAACATGGCCAACAACAAAGGCAGCAGCAACAACAACATCAAGAAGAAGAACAACGTCAGGGGCGGCAGCCGAGCCGGAACGTTGAACATCTCAGGAACCTAATAGAGGTCACCCGAAGACACCGCCAGCAGCGTATCCAGCTCCAGGAGCGGCACAACCAGGAGCTGGAGGAGCAGAGGAGACGTCACCGACATGAGAGGAAGGATCTGGAGCGGCGCCTCGGCTGTCGGCGGAACAGCCAGGAGCGGCGCCACGGAAAGTGACCGACGTGAGTTGATTTGGGTGAAAATTATTTCATATTTACCTCATAATAAGAATAAAATTCACGTTGAACGGGGTCTTGGAAGAGATGAAAAACACTAGGGATACATTAAGCATGTTCCTCAGGCCTCCTGAGGCAAATATTTGCCATATCCAAGCCTAATCTGTTTGTGTTTCAGGATATCAGCAGAGTCGCGGACCACCCCGAGGAGGCGCCACTGTGGAGAACAAGTCGAGGGTCAGTGATTTGTGGTGCCAGAGAAGTTCAAAATGTGTCGACTGTGTAGATATTGGAAATAGAAAATACATTGACCAATATTGTATATCATCACCGTTGCATTGAAGACAGGAAATTACAAATATATACATAGGTGAGTGTTGGTATCATTGTGTACAAAATGGCGATTTTTACGATGCTCATGACGTGTAAATAATTGCACAGTGGATGTGTTACAGGGTGACGTATGTTGTGATACACGTACAAATTGTTGTTCGATGATGTCATTTATTGGAATGGGCTCAGTTTGGGCTCAGTGAACACTCACTGTTGTTGATGATACTCACTGATGTCAGTGAACACTCACTTTTTATGATACATGTCTTGTGTAATGTGCATTCTTGTAAAAACTATGTAGACATTAGGAGTTGTACCGATCGGTAGGTACATACATACGAATCTGTACCGAATCATTACATAGCATCCGTTGGATGTGGTGGCCACTGGATGTAGTGTTAATATAATGTTAGCAAGCCACGACTCAGCTAACTGCGAAGGAAGACCGGGCCGGCCGGGCTCCACTGATAGCGCTGGTCTGCACCGCCACGTCCGGCACAGGAAGGGTGACGGCCACTGCAGCTGGCAGGCCAGAAAGGCCGTCAGATAAGTGGGCTGGCACCGCCGTCTCCACTAGCCGCAGGCAGGATGGTGCGGTTGGCGTGGCGTCGGTCAGGGAAGGGGGTCTGGGGAAGGGGCAGCAATCTGGAAAGTACTGTGCAAGATGGAGCTGACGCAACTTGCCCGGGTCGGGTCACATGAAAATAATCATCTATGGGTCCAGGTCAGGTCATGCGGATTCGGGAACTTAACCCTATTCCTGGCGGGGGGGGGCCTCAGGAGCCCCCCCCCTGAGGTTTTTTGGTTATTTCTCCCAAACGCGTTGAGCTAGGAAGCTCAAATTTTCTGACTTTTCCTAAAAGGCTTCTACGCAACATGTCTGAAAATTTTGAGTTGATCTGACCTCAGGTCAGGTCACCAGAGGCGGTTTGGTGACCCTACCTCAGAAACGTTTGCAATCACGCCAGAGCTAGAGTTTTCGACCGATCAATTTCTTCTCTTCAGGCTTTAGTTAGGGTACCAGTATGTGCAATTTGTATATCTCGGAATTTTGATATCGGTGACCTAAGGTCAGGTCAGTTTCGCGACCTCCCCATTATAAGTCAACGGGGGAAAAATCAACTCCCTGTTTTTACCACTAAAACGGGTCGGAATGGCCCCATATACCATACATGACTTCATATACGATCAACCTTCACTACCTTGAGGTCTGTTTTGCTGTTGGGCAGCTGTGAGGTCATGTGACGTCATCAAAGGTCACCAAAGGTTTTTGGCCAATAACTCCGTACAGGAACAAGATACAGACGCGTGCGTGGTCTCATTGTGTTCAGCTCGTCAAGACGAATCGAATGATATACATGATGACCTCGAGGTCACGTGACCTGAGGTCAACCTTTGACCTTGACCTTTCGAGGTCAACATATATATCATTCGATGCGGATTGACGAGAGGATCACGATGATGCCCTTAGTTTGTTCCTATCTTGACTAATTCGAAAGTTATTCGAGAAAAACTCTCTCCATATCTAGCGCCGCCATTTTGACTTTTTCGACCCCTGTGACGTCATCTTTGACCTGACCTGAAAATGACCTTAGTAAAAATTGTAGATCTTGGCCATGCGTATCCGATGCCGTTTACCGCTTGTCGCTATCTTGCTTCGTTCTCGAGATCTCAGGGGGGGGGGGCCGAATCGGCCCCCCCCCCGCCAGTTTCTTGTCCCGGCGGAGCCCGCCAGGAATAGGGTTAAAACAGGTCCGGTTCAAGCAAATACGTAACACTTTTCCTGCTGGTTACAGAGGATTTCTTGGCAACATTCTTTGCGTGTTTACATAATTGGGAAACGACGCGACCAGTGACGAAAAACTCTACAGAGCGTACGAAATAATGGACATAACATCTCAAAATTGGACCTCTGATGACCTTCAGTGACCTGAGGACCACCAGTGACGTCATCCCCCGTGGGCCAGCTGATCGTGGCTGCAGCGGTCCTCTCCTCTCTGACCATCACCTCAGACCACCAGAGGATTGATAGAGAACAGAACAGAGTGTACCAACAGATACTGACTCTAGTTCAGTTTAGTGAGATCGGTCAGCCCCGTCACCAAACAGCAAATGTCGATATACATATTACCGCCCATTGTAGATAATTGGGTCTCTATGCACATCACGAGACATTTGTAAATGACTCCCCATACCACTTACTGGTAGCACAGTAATGTCATGCATGTACGTACATTTCCGTTTGAGTCAGACGTTGTTTGCTGAGTCCCCGTCCCGTGCCATCAACCGCTCCCCACCTCTATCACAAGCAGTCAACAGGACTGCACGGTCTCACCGTCCTATACACTAGTCTGAAGAGCGGCGAGGAATGCGGCTCCATACTATATCAGATGTCCAGCTATTGTCCGCCGGGTCACAGCTCTATCGCTCAAAAATTGACACTCTATAGGGGAAGCGGGGGGAGCACCGCCACCTTAAGCATTTCTGCTCACCGAGCTGATATGCGTAGTAAAAACGAAGCTCTTTTGCATTCATGTGAAAGTAGGAATGCTTTCCTACATGTTGGCATAGTTTCCAGCGCTCCATTATAAAATTTCGCTACTTTACAGACGTCGAAAACAAGTCCTGCATTTTTCGTCCTCCAAAAAATGTGCGGGTAGCACCGCCACTGATGGCGATGTTATCCACAGATCGGCCTTACGGTGACAGCCACCCTTGGAAGCGTTACTGCTGTCTGAAATAGTAACTCAAACTCATATAAGACACACAAGAGTTGGTTGTTAGTTTGTCACAGATCAGACTGTTTGTTGCGGACAATAGGGGAAGTTGGGGCAATGCCGGAGTTGGGGCAAAGCCAAAATTCGAGATATTTCGAAAACCGTAAGACATGGATGCCACCTGTCAGTGATGCTCTGAAGCTTAACCCTATTCCTGGCGGGCTCCGCCGGGACAAGAAACTGGCGGGGGGGGCCGATTCGGCCCCCCCCTGAGATCTCGAGAACGAAGCAAGATAGCGACAAGCGGTAAACGGCATCGGATACGCACGGCCAAGATCTACAATTTTTACTAAGGTCATTTTCAGGTCAGGTCAAAGATGACGTCACAGGGGTCGAAAAAGTCAAAATGGCGGCACTAGATATGGAGAGAGTTTTTCTCGAATAACTTTCGAATTAGTCAAGATAGGAACCAACTAAGGGCATCATCGTGATCCTCTCGTCAATCCGCATCGAATGATATATATGTTGACCTCGAAAGGTCAAGGTCAAAGGTTGACCTCAGGTCACGTGACCTCGAGGTCATCATGTATATCATTCGATGCGTCTTGACGAGCTGAACACAATGAGACCATCCACGCGTCTGTATCTTGTTCCTGTACGGAGTTATTGGCCAAAAACCTTTGGTGACCTTTGATGACGTCACATGACCTCACAGGTGCCCAACAGCAAAACAGACCACAAGGTAGTGAAGGTTGATCGTATATGAAGTCATGTATGGTATATGGGGCCATTCCGACCCGTTTTAGTGGTAAAAACAGGGAGTTGATTTTTTCCCCATTGACTTATAATGGGGAGGTCGCGAAATTGACCTGACCTTAGGTCACCGATATCAAAATTCCGAGATATACAAATTGCACATACTGGTACCCTAACTAAACCCTGAAGAGAAGAAATTGGTCGGTCAAAAACTCTAGCTCTGGCGTGATTGCAAACTTTTCTGAGGTAGCGTCACCAAACCGCCTCTGGTGACCTGACCTGAGGTCAGATCAACTCAAAATTTTCAGACATGTTGCGTAGAAGCCTTTTAGGAAAAGTCAGAAAATTTGAGCTTCCTAGCTCAACGCGTTTGGGAGATATAACCAAAAAACCTCAGGGGGGGGGCTCCTGAGGCCCCCCCCCCCCGCCAGGAATAGGGTTAAGTGACTACAATTATCGCATGTTTGTTACGAGTCGTCATTCGGAATACTTCGACTGTGAGGGCGCCAAGAGCGTTTTCATGGTACGTTTCCCTTGTACTACATGCGCCTTTGAAGCTGCATTTCTTACTCATTATGCTACCGTTTGTCTGGCCAATTCGGTCAAGTAATCTTTAGCATGTCTTTGCATAAGTGTGCTGCCTATTTGAAATTTATACAGCACGTTGAAAAGTTATGGGCCTGCAAATGAAAGTATGGCAGGCTGGGGTAATGCCGAAAACGTGCGATTACGCACGTGTTAAAAGCACGCTACGTGGACTTTACTGCTGTAGAATAGCAACGCGTATTTTTAGTCACACAAATTACACTTTCAACCGACACAACGGCCTGTTACCTATAAGGAATGATTTACCTGGCATGTTCTTATTATATCACACAATTATAACTTCCAGTGTGCACCGCGTCCTCAAGCTCTTAAAACGCGTGTCAGCTTTGATCAATTCTGGATAAAGTTTGAGATAAAATGGCAAAACATCAATGTCGGCATTCCCCGTAGATCATTTCTCCCATTTTCGGCTTTCCCCGCAGTCCGGGGCAACGCCGAAAAAGTCACTTCTTTGATATTTTTAGTTTGTGCGCTTAACGGTATGCGAATTCATCAAATGCGCCTGGTATGTTTGAAAGGCAAAAGACTGGCCTCTCGAATGACGCCAACAAGAATAGCTTATGTTGTCTACCTTGCGTGCTACGGGCGTCAGAAAAAAAGTCTTCGGCGTTCCCCCAACTTCCCCTATGCATACAAAGCATGACAAATTCACGTTTATTTCGAAACATCCAGTGAAGTCAAACGTGAGGTTAAAAAACAGACGACGTTTGCGGCCTAACTAAAGCTCTTCTCCGAGCTGAGTGAATCATCATTGCGGCTTTATCCATTTTGCCACCCCTTGGGGTAGCACCGCCGAGCATGGCGGTGTTACCCCACTCACAGTCATGGACCGACAACGCCCCGACAGCAAAACAAGCCGGGACGCGATTCTTCTGTAATTCCTTTCTCAACGGCCGTTTTCACGACGGAACTTTCGCAGAGGAACTTATTTGATACCTAAAAAGTACCTACCCTTAGAGGCCTCAACATCCCTCAAACTGAAATATTTTATGTTCAAAATAATTTTAGAAGTTTAAATCTGGGCATTTTTTGCCCTCAAATCACTAATTTATTTACAAACACAGCAATTTTTGGTTCTAGTAGCCCACCTTTCGACTATGAGGTATTAAATCAGCGTGGCAACTTGCTCCCTCTTTGCTCCCTCGGGTATCTAATTCCGGAATTCTTAAAAACAAGGAAAGTATATATCGAGTTCTCTTTTATACCTATTCAGTTATGTTTTAATGGTGATTAAAATATGACAAATTTTTTAATTACATTTCATATAAGAAAACACGCAAAACATTGAAACAAAAATAACTACGGCAGATAATTACCTTCAGGTATCTAATTCCGACCAATCAGCAACTCAGTAGGATATGACGTCATACAAGAATGGTGGTGAAGGCCGTTTGCAGTCCCGGCCGGTAGGTCACGTGACCGCCGGGCGCCTCGGGTCACGCGGCGGTCGGGAGTCGGACGCGGGGCGTGGTCGCGGGCGGACGCGCGGGGCATCATGCTTTGCTTTGCTTGCTTTGTCAACTTCATATAACTTACTATCGCATTCGTGTGAAAGCCAAACACTGCTCAGTGCCCTTAGAAATTGATTTTTGGAAAGCTCAAGTCCCTATAGCTCCTCAGGTCGGCAACAGTTGAAGCCTCATCTGAACCCATGTGAAAAAACGAGGGTAAGGAACCTTGTGTTGCTTTTTCTTTTACCGTCATAATTATCTCAAACCATCACAATATTGAGTTGCCACATTGTCTGCTTCACTACATTCGTGTAAAACTTGGGTGAAGGCTGGTGGCTCAAAGAAAGGTGAAGATATTTCTTTAAGTGCCTAATCCGTGAAATTGAAATATCCCGGCTTTACAAATCTACACTTTTCATTTTCTCCACGATACATTTTTTAAAATTGTTTAAATTTTATCTACATTTGTTAAAATCGGGGCTTTGGTTTTTTGTAAACTATATCATAAAGTTTACTATAGTTTTGTGTAACCTGATGGCTGAAGAAAATAGTAATTTTGCTAAAATGATGTGCGGAAATTTGTTGCTTTCCAAATCAAATTACTCATACCTATATTTCATTCAAAATTAGGAGGCATTATTACTGTTTTTTTTTGTAACATGAACTGAGTTTGGGTACGGTGCTCCGGAAACGTTGTGAAACTTTAAGCTAGCTAGAGCAGTTTCCATAAAAATTGTTTAGATAGTTGACATGGCTTGTTGACAACTCTTTTGCTGTTTCTAAAAAAGTGAAAAAAATATTTTCCTGCATTAAGCACACAAGGCATGTTATTCTCATAAGCTATCGAATGTGTGTGTGTTTTTTTTAAGCTGTTTTTTTTTAGCTTTTAAGCTGTAACTTCAGTTACTTCACTTTAGAACATATTGCCCAGAATGCGTCACTGATCATGAGCTGGTATGTCATATCATATGTAGCAAATACATAAATGAGAATAGTGTGTCATGAATTTTTGTGCATGCTTCTGGATCATCTGTAATTACATCAAAGGCTCGGCTCAAGAGTGTCCTGCCGACCAGCTTATGCCCAACCCTTTCTGTCCGCAGAACGTCGCCTGCGACTCCCGCACGCCGTTTGCCCCGGCCGTCCGTACTGGTCTTCGCGCTGCGAGCCGCGCTGGAGTTCGCGGCGGCGTCGTGGAGCTCCCATCGGGACGGCGTGTGATGCCCGCGTCGAGCTTATAAGCCGTGAGCTTCGATTGGCGGCTCACGCGGTCACCAGCTGTATGTACAGCCTCGGCCCCGACGACCCCGCTAATGGCCGAGACCGGCATACCCCCGGCATGGGTCCGCTGTCCGGCGCAGCGCTGGCCGCCCGCATGCTATGCTACTTTTGGCTGTATCGCTGCCCAGCGGGAGCGCGCTCCACGCTGCGGAAGAGGTACACGTTGCGACCCGACTGAGGACTGCAACCGGATGGTGACACGTCGGCCTCTGCGCCCTGGCCGGGGCAGGCGTGACCGACGTCACAGTGGAGGAACGCCCAAACAAGACCGGCCCACCGTCGGAGCAGCATGGAAATATCATGTTCTGCCTGGATGTCGGACCCGGCGGCCGCAGTGCACCTGCACACGTGCGGAGAGGGGCGCTGGAGGCTACTCTGGAGCTTCTGCCATTCCGCGGCGCGACTGCTGGCAAAACGGCGGCGATTGAGGCGGTTGGGAACAGCTGCAGCAATGGTGATGGCGGTGATGGCGACATGGCGGTTTGGGACTTCATCTCAGCGCGGCCGCCGCCCAGGCGCCGCTGCGCCCGGCTGCTCAGCCACCTACCGGATGGCGGGGTGGCCCTTACGGCCCTCACGCCCGTTCGGTCTGCGGCCACGTTGTGGGGTGGCGGTCGCGGGGTTAGCGGCGTTGGACTTCGTCCTTTATCCAGACTGCACCGTACCATCTGAACGGATGGATCTGCCAAGAAAGATGACATCCAAGGCGGCTATGAGGCGATCACAAAGCTTCACCAAGAGCTTCTCCTTCATGGGGCCGGCCGGCCGTTAAGTCGCAACACCGGCTGCCGAGTGCCAACAGCTGCGTGCGCTGGCGCCGACGCGTTGTGGGCCGCGCTGCTGACGCTCAAGCTGCGATATCAACCATCTATGAATAAGTGGCAGCGGTGGCGGCTTGTCAGTTGTTAACGTGCCTTAACAGACGTTGCGAATAGCCCGCGTTGGAATCGCATGGTTGGGAACACAACGCAAGTAAAAATGGGCTTCCTTGATGAACCTACTTTTTAAGCATTGTAGCCTTTGTAATTTTGGATGTTTGCTGTAGATATTATTTTCTACATATATACTATATAGGCACTCACGTGCTTTAAATCGCGCAATGCAATTGAACCATGGTAAAGACAATAATAAATGAACTGAGAGCTGACATGCCCCATGCTTTGTGTGTGTATGTGTGTGTGTGTGTGTGTGTTTTTTTTATTTTTGGCGAGTCGATAAAAGTGGTTTTGGACACTGGATGAGTTTTTAGGGGTGTGGTGAGGGGGGATGTAATTCCACAGACATTCTGTCAGATTCACTAATGCAGTAGGTCTGTGCGGTGTTTAGTTATCGGAGCATTCTTTGAAAGTCGTGAATAGGGCCACCGAGTACCTAAAGCCGTGATATTCCCCCACAAAACTTCTTTTAAATAACCGGGGATAGGTACATGAGCAGAGTAAATGCTATTACGAACGCCTATCACAATGCTGAGCGAATAGGAAAATCCATAGATGGAGAATTGTGCCGCGTTACGGGTGCTCGGGCGCACCCAATCCACTGTTACCCCAGCGGTGACCTTGACCCGCATCGTCTGTCTCGGCTCCAAAGCCAAACCGGCGTGGAATTGGGAGCGTTCGAGCACTCATGGTCCAGCGCAATTCTCCACCTAAATCCATTCCTGATACACATTTGCTTGCTCATAGTCATGTAACCCCGGTAAATTCACCCAACTTTCATATTGGTCGCTCCATAGACAGATGGCGACAGAGATCAACTTAAAAGGCCATTGTTGCATTCATTTAGTGGAGATCATTAAAGAGTCGTGACAGGCCACAAGTCGCGTGACATCATACGTGTAACGACCAATGACGACGGCCTGCAAAACCCAATGGAAGCGGCTAGCAGCGTGCAATAAAACAGGGCGCTGCTTTCTAAATGTCTGTCGTGCGCCATAAATGAATATATTCTTTGTAGCCTGGCAACTCAGTATCTTTTTTTAACTATTGTACTAGTATTTAATAATTTCATAATTTTATAATTGTGCTTACGCTTTATGTTGATATTAGTGATAAATCCTTAGATAAAGTAAATCGATGTGATATTTAATAGAAAAATAGCAAACTAACGCACCATTCATTCGAAAGCTGGGGAACCTACTAAAAAGAACTACTAAAATTCCTGAGGAACCAAAGGATCAAATGGGGATTAAATAGATGCCTGCTATTCCGTCGTGAAAACGGCCAACAAAGAGCACTTCATGCCCTCAAATTTAACGTAAAAATCAAGGCATTTTGACTTGAAATGACCACTTACTTGCTGCTCAAACATGCCAAATGATTACAACGATGGTTTGAAACTCACAAAATGGGCAATTGCGATCTCAAAATCAAATAAATCTTAGCGAAACCTACCTCACGCGGCGTCCCGTTTCCGTTCGGACACCGAAATGGCGGGTGTTTACATTTACAATTCAGAGTTTTGCCGATAGAGAGGATGGCGGTGTTTCCCACATGGCGGTGCTACCCCCGCTTCCCCTACACGTAGACACAACCGGCCGCAAGTTTAGTCTTCAATGCAGAACAACGGCCACCTCTGTGACCTACGGAGGAGGGTGGGACATAACAAAAAGCAGACGTTCTTAGGAAGATAAAACCAGTAAAACGCCTTTTGGGCGAAGAACCAGCGAGCGCGATAGTGACCCCTGCACGTGCGGAAGGGCGAGAGGGTACTTCCAACGGGCTTGCGCAAAGCACCCCTCTAACCGGTCGCTAGCGGTGTACCAAATTTGAACGCAATCGGCCCAGCCGTTCCTGAGATCTGGAAGCGGCACTCTGCACGTGCGGTGCAAACGGGGTCCAAACTGACTTTTGCACGGCACCCTACTAACTGGTCCCCAACCGTGTACCAAATTTGAGCGTAATCGGCCAAGCCGTTCTCGAGATCTGGAAGCGCCGCCTGCACGTGCGCACGTGCAGTAGCACCTTAACCGCAACACATGGGAATGCATTGCCTGGTGGGTGCCTACCTGTTTGCCAAGTTTCAGCGAAATCGCCCCAGTAATTACCGAGTTATTAAAATGGGAACAAAGTTGACACCTCTTATTGTTGTTATCATTTAATATAACGATAATCACATAGGTTCCAGGGATCACCTCTTTTCCAAATAACATGATGCTTTTTGCACAACTCATCAAACTCTTTTGATGATTTTGATATGTAGAATTTGTAGATGTATAGCCGAAGCGGTAAGGATCCTAACATACATAACATAGAAGGGATGGGGCTACCCAGCAAAAAAGACCGCAGGCCAATCGGTCCAGCGGTTGCTGAGATACAAGCCTCTCAAAAGCGTTACAGGCCGGGCCGGGCCGGGCCGGGCCGGGCCGAACGTCTCCAGTCTGAAGGACCTATGTAACCAGTAAAACGCCTTTTGAGCGAAGAACGAGCGAGCGAGATAGTGAGCCCTGCACGTGCGGAAGGGCGAGAGGGTACTTCCAACGGGCTTGCGCAAAGCACCCTTCTAAACGGTCGCTAGCGGTGTACCAAATTTGAACGCAATCGGCCCAGCCGTTCCTGAGATCTGGAAGCGGCATTCTGCACGTGCGCACGTGCAAACGGGGTCAGACTGACTTTTGCACGGCACCCTATAACTAACTGGTCCCCAACCGTGTACCAACTTTGAGCGCAATCGGCCCAGCCGTTCTCGAGATCTGGAAGCGCCCCCTGCACGTGCGCACGTGCAGTAGCAGCAGTAACCGCAACACATGGGGGCATGCATTGTCTGGTGGGTGCCTACCTGTTTGCCAAGTTTCAGCGAAATCGCCCCAGTAATTACCGAGTTATTAAAATGGGAACAAATTTGACACCTCTTATTGTTGTATTTTGCACGTGCACTGGGGGTGACCCACATGCATCGGGAATATCCTATTTTTGGTAGAAGGGATGCTGCTACCCTACAAAAATTACCGCAAGCCAATCGCCCAAGCGGCTGCTGAGATATGAGCCTCTCAAAATCACTACTCTTGCAAAACAGCTTGAACACCCTTGACTTTTCACGTGGCACGTGCCACGACGGTCACTGAGATGTATCAAAAGTAGTCAATTACGGGGTAGAAGGGATGGGGCTACCCAACAAAAAAGACCGCAGGCCAATCGGTCCAGCGGTTGCTGAGATATAAGCCTCTCAAAAGCGTTACAGGCCGGGCCGGGCCGGGCCGGGCCGCTCATTCTGAGATTTTTCCGTTATATTGAAAAGACTCACTTCGCTCGCTGCGCTCGCTCGCTCGTAATTCGTTGACCTAGGTCAAACCGATGACGTCACAGGTCAGGTCAAATGTCGATTTTTCACCGTTTACAGGCATTTCAAGAAATGCGTTGTAAAATCGAGTAAAATGCATTTCATTGAAAATCATCGATGGGAAAATGTTCGTCAAACACATATTTTGCTAGTTGAGGTCACCAGGTCAGGTCACAGAGGTCAGGTCACTGAGGGTCACATTATGAAAATACATGTGATGCATGTTTTATGGTCCATTTTATATGCCAAATACGATTATGTGGGTCAGACAGTCTTTAGGGTCAGTTTAGATTATGTTTCGGTGAATGTCAATTGTCAGGTCAAGGTCAGGTCAAGGTCAGGTCAAATTAGGTCAAATTTCAAAGTTGATATTTGTGCATAAAATGGGTATTGATTCGATGCAGCTTGTCACGGGGAGTTCAATGGTGGTTTTTGTTTTGCGCTACGTGGTCTAGAATTGCTATAAATTGAGTTTAAAAATATGACGTCATCAATTTTGAAGTTTTTTCGCTATAACTTGGCCAAAAAAGAAGATATCGATCTTAACTTTGGTATGTTTACAGAAGAGCGCAGAGACTATCACATATATTCCGTTTTTTTCGAAAATCGGAATTTTTTGGATTTTTTTAGTTATGAAAAAAAATCAAATTTTTGGATTTTTGGGGTCATAATCCAAAAATTTTGAAAATCCGAGATATCAGTTTTGTAGCGCTATCTTTTGTCTACATGACCATATAAAGAACTTTGAAATTGCGTGGTAACTGTAGCTTTTGTGAGCGCTTCACGATTTCATGTTTTTTGCTCATTTTTGCTCGAACATGACCTCAGTTTGACCTCAATAACTCCTGACCTAAAATGACCTAAAACTTGAAATTTGGTGTGAAGGTGCCAAATTGATTCCCGGAAAAGAACTTAGAATTTGGCGGCGCTGCGCGCCGCCGTTTTCTTGCTATTTAGGAAAAACCACAGGGGGCCAAATTGGCCCCCCAGCGGGCCGAGGGTTTTAAAAAGAAGTCGGTCGCAGACACGCATTTTTGGCCCCCACGTTCGCACGCCAATATCGTACGCCCAATTAATATGTATATGACAAGTATTCATCTGATTAAGGAATAAGTTGCAAAAGCACTGGCTGCAGTTTGATTGCAGTCTGTACCCGAACTACCAATTTGGTTACGGCACTGTCGATATTCGTCAAAGTCGGAAGAGCTATTATGAAACACACTCGAACGACAACGGATTCCTGTATTATTTCATCGATCAGATAAGACATTATAGAGATAAATCGATGACAGACAGCCCGCCGTGAGCATGCAACTTAACAATCAGTCCCGAGTTATCTTCATATACGTCTAATACCAGTATAGCGCCTTTTGGGGCGACTAACGGAGCGAGCGAGAGGGTGAGCCTTGCACGTGCGAAATTTCGAGGGGGTACCTCCAACTGACTTGTGCACGGCACCCTACTAACCGGTCTCTAGCGATGTGCCAAATTTGAGCACAATCGGCCCAGCCGTTCTCGAGATCTGGAAGCGGCACCCTGCACGTGCGCACGTGCAGAATGGGTCCCAACTGACTTGTGCACGGCACCCTACTAACTGGTCCCTAACCGTGTACCAAATTTGAGCGCCATCGGTCCAGCCGTTCTCGAGATCTGGAAACGCCCCCTGCACGTGCGCACGTGCAGCAGCACCCCAACTCTGGCACATGGATATGCAGTGCCTAGTGGGTGCCTACCTTACCTACATGCCAACTTTCAGCGCAATCGGCCAAGTAGTTACCGAGATATTGCAACAATTACAAAACTGACACCTCTTCGTTTTGCGCGTGGCACGTGCATAAGGGGTCACCCACATGCATCGGGAATAGTCCAATACTTGGTAGAAGGAATGAAGCTACCCTACAAAAATTATCCCGTGTAAATCGGTCAAGTGGTTGCTGAGATATAAGCCTCGCAAAAGCGTCCGCACGGCCGGCCGGCCGGCCGGCCGCTCATACTCAGAAATTTCCGTTAATCTAAGGAAAGACTACGCTCGCTTCGCTCCAGTGGCGTATCCAGGATCTTGGAAAGGGGGAGGCCAAACCTGCTCGAGGGGCCCCATCCTTACCTTAGGGGCCCCAGTAGTATAGCGTACTTAACTCACGCCCAGGTGCGGTTCTTTGCCACTTTTGCCATGTTAGGGAGCCTTTTTAGGCACACTCGGCAATCTAAAAAAAATGTTGAAACGTGAAAAAGGCATCGATATCGATAGCTCTGTAGCGTACAATTTATTTCAGCAGTAGGCATATAGTTTTTTTTTTTTGCTTTGGTCGTCGCTAGGGTCACTAATGATCATCAAAAGCAAAATGTCTTTGCCATTTTTTTAAAAAGATTGTAACATTTTTTAAAGGGCAGATGTCAGTCTCTTAGTGTCTTGCGCTGGTTGAGGGCTGGTACCCTTAACTTTAGAAGGGCCCGACTCAGTTTGAGCTCTGGTCTAGACTCTGATGGCTCTATGTCGCCCACATTGGCCTCACTCCGACCTCTGAAGGCTCATTCTGGCCTCTGAAAGCCCCACACCGGCAACAGAGTGAACCACGCTGGCCTCCGGGCCCCATAATGGTCTCAGGAGACCCATGCTATGGCTGACCTCACAGGGCCCCGCTGGCTCTGTCTGGAGTCAGATGACAGATGGCCCCACGCTGGCTTCAGAGGGTTCACGCTGGTCACAGAGGGCCCCACACTTGCCTAAAAGGGCTCCACATTGTCTTCAGAGGGCCCCAAGCTGGTCTCCGTGGCCAATGGACCTCAATCTGACCTAAGAAGGTCCCATGTCTCTGGGCTTAAAAGACCCAATGCTGGACATCGACGGCTCCACGCTGGACATAGAGGGTCCAACACTGGCCTTAGAAGGCCCCACAATGGCCTTACAGGGTCCCACGCTGGCCTTAGAGGGCTGAGCGCTGGCTCCTTAGGGCTCTACGCCAGCGTCAAAGGGTCCCACGCTCAAGTCTAAGCTTTTTATGGCCGCCAAAGCGACCTCTGAGGGCTCCACGCTAGCCTCTGGGGGCTCAGCCTTGGCCTCTAAGGGCCCTGCGCTGGCCTATGAGGGCCATCAAATGGCATTTTAAGATAGTTTGACGCAGTTTGACCCTGAAAGTTACTGGTGGCCCTTCATAGGCCGGCAAGGGACCCTCAGAGGCCGGGAGGCCCTCAGAGTCGCTGGTAAGTGGTCGTCAGATGCGCTGGCCTAGGGCCCTCGGAGGCGCCAGAGGCGCCTCAGAGCCACCGAAGTAGGCCCTTAAGAGGCACTGGTGTGGGACCCTTAGAGGTGGCAGTGAAGGCCATCAGAAACTGGTGTGGACCGTGGGGCCATAACAAACGGGTATGGGGCCCTTACAGCTGATCCCTGATTGGCCGGCAACGGCCCTCAGAGGCCGGCAAGATCCCTCAGAACCCGGCGTGGGGCCCTTCTGGAGATAAGTGTGACTACACAAGAGACCATGGGGTGTTCTCACAAGCCCTGTGGTGTCCTTTCCAGTTGAAGCGTGGCCAGCGCGAACCCTCTGCTGCCAATTGGCACCGCAGGGTCCCTCGGGCCCGAGGGGACCCTAAACCTTATAACGGACATGTGCCCCATGCCCCTGGCTATGCCGTTGAATCCAAGTGATCAGGGGCTGTTCAGGTGATCAGGGGCCTCTTAGGTGACCAGGGGCCTTTCAATTGACCAGGGGCCCACCAGGTGACCAGGGGACCTTCTGATAACCGGGGGCCGGTTCTACCAGGAGCTCCACGGGTACCTAAATGCCTTCATGTGACTGCAGGGGCCCTTCACATCTTGCTTCACATAACCAGGTAATCCCCGGGTAAACATGGCCCCTTGAGCGACCAGGGTTTCTTCAGGACACTGGCCAGGGGCCACCCAAGGGATCAGAGACCCCTCAGGTAGCTGGGGGTCCCTTAGATAACCAGGGGCCCCTCAGGTAACCAGGGGCCCTCAGATAACCAGGGGGTCTCAGGTAATTACGGCCCCTTAGGTAATCAGGGGGCCCTCAGATAACCAGGGGCCCCTTAGGTAATGCAGGGGCCCCTCAGATAGCCAGGGCCCCTCAGGTAATCAGGACTCCTTCAGATAACCACGGGCCCCTCAGGTAACCAGGGCCCCCTCAGATAACCAGAGGCCCCTCAGACAACCAGGGGCCTGTCAGATAACCAGGGACCCCTTAGGTAGCCAAGGGCCCCTCAGATAACCAGGGGCCCCTCAAGTGACCAGGGGCCCCTCGGCGCCCCCGTGGCCCCCCTTGGGTACGTCACTGCACTCAAGTGACCCAAAGGGCCCACTTGCATGTTTGATGCCAAAGGGGGAGGCCATGGCCTCTTGGCCTCCCCCCTGGATACGCCACTGCTTCGCTCGCTCCGTAATAAATACTTTTGACTTTAACTAGATTCCAACTACTGGGATTTATCCCCCTGGCGGCTATAACAGCTATAGTTAGGGCATTGCCCCTATTGATGACGCCCCGTGACGGCTGGAAATTGAGAATTTCGTCCCGTGATACGCTAACAGCTATGCCGAAATGTTTGTTTTTTGTGCATGCTGATTTTTACACGAAAAAAATATCTACTAGCCTGCTAACCAGCGTGCGATTTTTTACTTTTCATCTTAGTTTTCGCTACTTTTAGGTACCTTACTTACCTTGTCAAGTGCCCACCTACTTTCAAAAGGTCAGCGCCGCCCCTGTCATATCCAGCAGGAGCTGCGTGCTATCACCCATTGGCAGTGAGAAATATTGATCAATGGCCATCGCCCAGCACTATTTGTCTTTCCGTGGTATGACAGTTTGACGTTTGTGAAAAGTGATAATATGACATGCATATATATATATATATATGTGTTCACATTATCACTTTTCACACATATTTGTCTTTCCATTGGCTACGTTCGCATAGTATGCACTATGCATTAGTGATGTCAATCACAGAAAGTCAGAGCACCGATACCAAACCAAATACAAATCAAAACCATTGGAAAATACCGAAACCGAACCGATCGGTTGGACTGCGAATATTTATCTTATGCAACATGTTCATTAGAAGAATGCTTTTATACTTACCTCTGATTTCTCAGGTGCACGTCGTTGCAAATGTATCCAAAAAATGCATAATGACACGAAAGTTGAAGTCGCCGAGTGGATTCGAACCACCATCTTCCTTGTCACTAGTTGGATACTCTAATCACTTCGCCACGGCAACAACAGATGTACAGCAGCTTAAATATCCTTAAGTAAAACCTAGCTTGACGCCATCAAGGGCGAGGACCGAACTTATGACGCCACATTGACGTCACTCAAGAGGCACGCTATTGGTCGGCCGATTCGTGTAAAACACTTGGCGAATACGCTGCCGGGCCGCCGCCGGTGCTCCGCGACTTCCGCGCCGGGCCGGGGGGAGGGGTGTCTGAACACCCCCGCCCGTCTAACTCGGCTCCTGGGCCACGTAGCGACACGCAGTAAGCGGCATTCGAAAGAGCATAAAAAATAATGATGGAAACACTTCAGTTATTTTTTGGGTCAGGCCAAAGGTCAGGTCGTCACTCCAGAGGCCATCAAAGGTGTCAAAAACTCAAAAGTAGTCCATTTCAACAATTTTGGAAACTGCCAACGGCTATAGTTCGTTTTTTTTCAAAAGGACGCTGGCTCCAAGTATGTTTTTCGAACAAGCACGTGTTTTAGCGAGCAAAACGGGCAAAAACTGAACCTGAGAAACTCGAACGTCGCCTTATTTTAACATGTAAATTATTAAAAAAAAAAACACGGAACAAATAGTGCATATATAGACGGCTGAGTTTCGCCGCCCGCATCCGTCCGCGGGAGGAGGCCGTCGGCCGTCTCCTAGCAACTGTTGCTAGGGCAACGCCGCCCCGCTTCCCGCTTGGGCCGCGACAGCTGACCAGACGCTCAGAGGAGAGAGACGGCAGAGCAGGGGCCGGCCGGACTTGTGCCTGTTTTGGTTTGTTTTGCCTAATATAGCAAACATGTGATTTGGATATCGGCTTTCGGACCTAAGGCTCAACCACAGTTTACATTGGTGGCAGCGGTGGCAGCGGTGCGTGTCTATCGCAAGACCATGCCTTTTGAGCGCCGCTACAAAGTGAGAAAAAGTAAAGCCGCTTATTTTCTGTGCCTTTTGCACTGATATTTATCGCCCGCTTGATGCGTGGCGAGACAGTGAAGATCGAGCTAGCTTGCTTGCTGGCTATGATGAAACCAGATGGGACTACCACAGCTGCGGTGGCCAGCTACCACACCGTCTGCACTCTGCACTGCAACATCTGCGGGACTGCGCCATGAGACAGGTCAACTTCGAGCTTTCGTCCATTGAGGTTGGTGACATGCTGCTCCATGACCTGTGTGCGCATATTGAACATGTCGCTCGTAAAAACTGTCTCGGCTCCGGACAATGACTGCACAGTGGCAGTGAGTCGCGCAGTTTCTGTGAAATTCGTCGAGTGACTGAGGCCTCGTTCACTGCCTCACTGAACTGAACTTTCACTGATTTCTTCACCGCTGTGGCTCAACGTTGATCGTCGTTTTTTTTATGGAAGAAAAGTTATAACGCCATTTTTTCTCTCAAGAAAAATCAAAAAGTTACATCCTTTCCGTCGTAAAATCCTTTCATGTGTAGGTGCCTTCATTTTTCCTGGTCCTTTCATATGTGACAAACGATCATTTGCCTGTATCCTATCCTTTCCCAGTCGTACCCATTTTCCGGATTTTTTTTTGTGTGTTTGTTGCATTTCATTACGATGCCGGATGATGTAAAGCCACCTGATCTGGATTCTGGTTCTGAGATGGCTGTTAAACCCACAGTGCGTGACCCCACTGACATTGTGATGTCGTCTTTTGTTTCTTTGCCGCGTTTTAATGGGGATGGATCTCTGCGCCGGTATTTGGAGGATTATGACCGCTATGCTCGTATTCAGGGGTGGGATGAGCGACGCAAACTTGACGTTTTGCCACTGACTTTGACTGGCATTGCTCGCGATGCGTATGATGGGCTGCCTGCGTCCCAGCTTGGCTCATTTTCTGGTGTGGTTGAGGGGCTACAGTCGGGCTTTACCAAGGCGTCGGTGACTGACCACCATTTGGCGCTTCGGAACTTGCGCTACAGTGCAGAGAAGTCCCTGGATGCATTTGTCATTCGTTTCAAAAAACTGATGAAGCTGGCCTTCCCAACTGTAGATGACCTCACTCCTCTCCTATTCAGTCACTTCCTCGCTACGCTTCCGCAGGAGTATTACACTGCCGTAATTGCCGATGGCATTTCTTCCTTTGACTCTGCCGTCACAAAGGTGCGCAACATTCAATGTTCACGAGTAACAATCGGTGCTGCAGCATCCCCGCTTGCTTCCGCTGTGTCTCCCGACCAGCGTGCTCCTGGCTCTCAGTCATCTGTGAAACCAGTCCGTGTTCTTGAGTCTGAACAGTCTGTTGTCGATGCTCTGAACAAACGTATCTCTGAGCTTGAGGCCCGCCTGGCTGCAGTGACGCACCAGGCCCAGATGAACCCAAACGTGTCCAACCGTCCCAACCGTGTCCAGTGTCCGAGAGGTGACGCCGCTGCTTCAGTGACGTGTCACTGTTGTGGCCGTGCCGGTCATGTCCGTAACCGGTGCCGTCTGAATCGCTGTCGATGTTTTGTGTGTGGCGGTGAAGGTCACATCGCCAAAGTGTGCCCAGAACGACAGCAGGGAAACGACCAAGGGTCCGGTCGTTCACACGGGGTCGCCGGTCGGACCCAATAAGTAATGATGAAAAGTCAATCCCAATCACTGATACGATGCACATTACGGGAAGCGTCTCTGGTGTCAAATGTGAGTGTTTGTTGGACACCGGCAGTTCAATCAGTATTTTGCATAGCTCGGTGTTTGACGCCCTTCCAAATGTGACCCTGAAACGTACCAGTGTAACTGCCAAGACTGCGTCTAAAGAAGACTTGCCTTTGTTGGGTCGGGTCGTAGTGCCATTCCAGATCGGTGATGCCACTTACCCCCTTCCCCTGTTTGTGTCTGACGCAATTGACGTGCCATGTTTGTTGGGAGTGGATTTCCTGCAACACTGTCCGTGTGTGATAGATTTGAGTCGGAGACGTCTTGTCATGGTTCCCAACGTGTCCGTTCGCTCAGTTTCTGCACAGGCTGTGAGTTTGGGCAATGTGTCTCTGAGCTGTGACCGTGTGATTGCTCCTGGTAGTGAAATGGTCCTACAAGGTCTTGTGCCAAATTGCGATTACGTCGGCCCAGCTCTGATTGAGCCAGATGATGTCCCCTCTGGTGTTGAGGTGGTGCGTGCCATTGTCAATGTTGATCGTGCTTGTGTTCCCGTGGTCGTTCGGAATGTGACAGCAGAGCCGATCACGCTCTTCAAAAAGCGAAGTTTGGCTTCGGTCGAGGTTGGATTTGTAGAGCAGGCACCGGAGCTCTCGGCGTCGACAGATGTTGATGTGAAGAAACTGGCCAAACTCGATCAGTCTCTCCTTACTGACGAACAGCGTCAGAGAGTCCACGAGCTGTTGTCCCGCTATGCAGATATGTTTGACGGCCATATCGGCTTCACTGATGTGATCACCCACGACATAGACACCGGCGACCACCCGCCCATTCGACAGGCACCCAGACGTGTTCCCCCTCACCTTGCAGCCGAGGTCAAGGCACAGATCAGTGAGCTGGTGGACCAAGGGATTCTCGAGGAGTCGAATGGCACATGGTCGTCCCCAATCGTTATGGTTCGAAAGAAGAATGGAAAGTTTCGTTTGGTTGCTGATCTGAGACGTTTGAATGCTTGCAGTAAGATTCCTGTGTATCAGATCCCGCGTATTGATGATACGCTGGATGCGCTGTCTGGTTCTGATACGTTTTGCCAACTTGACATGAACAGCGCGTATTTTCAGATCGGTGTGTCCGAGAAAGATAGAGATAAGACCACCATCACTACACCCTTCGGTTCGTACCGCTTTCGAAGGATGATTTTTGGTTTGGCAGGAGGACCTGCTACCTGTGCTCGTCTGCTTGATCGTGTGTTGGGAGATATCACGCCGAAAGACTGTGTTCATTATTTTGATGACATTGTTGTTCATGGAAATGGAGTGGAGGATGTGTTGGCTAAACTTGATAAGGTGCTGCAGAGGTTGCAGGCCGCAGGGCTTACACTGAATCTGGAGAAATGTTCTTTGTTTTGTAAAGAGGTCAACTTTTTGGGTCATGTAGTGTCAGGTGGTGGCGTGAGAGCTGATCCCGAAAAAGTAGCCAAGGTAGTAGACTGGCCTGTTCCTCGTTTAGTCAAGGAACTGTCGAGCTTTTTGGGACTCGCGTCATATTTCAGAAAGTTTGTGCGCAATTTCGCCGAAATAGCTGCTCCTCTGTTTCAGCTGACGCACAAAGATGCAAAGTTTCAATGGGGTGACATGCAGCAGAGCGCGTTTGAGCAGCTGAAGTGTGCGCTTACGAGCGCGCCAGTGGTCTCATTTCCCAGCTTTTCAGCTGGTGCTGGCCGATTCCGGCTGGATACCGATGCTTCTGACACAGGCATTGGTGCTACTCTCTTCCAGGAGCAGGATGGAGAGGACAAGGTGATCGCGTTCGCGTCTCACAGGCTGTCGAAGGCGCAACGCAACTACAGCACCACACGAAAGGAGTTGCTGGCTTGTGTTATTTTCGTCCAGCATTTCAGGCACTACCTGCTTGGTAGGCGTTTTGAACTGAGGACTGACCATGCGAGCCTTCGCTGGCTTCTCAATTTCAAAAATCCCTCAGGAGTGCTGGCGAGATGGCTGGAGATACTGTCCGAATATGACTTCGAGATTATCTTTCGTCCAGGGTCTGAGAACGTACCAGCTGATGTCATGAGCCGACGTCCGCCGGTGACCCAGGATGCCGCGACTCAAACTGCACCAGAGAGTGTCCCGGTCATGAGAGTGTCTCCTGGCTCGTGGTCAAATGGCTTTCTTCGCCACGAGCAGGACCAGGACCCTGCAATAGCTGACATTGCGAGACACATGTCCACAGGAAAGAGGCCGAGATCGACGAACGTGACCCCCAGCGCTGTGACGCTGCTGAGACAGTGGCACCGCCTGAAGCTGCTGGACGGTGTGCTGTTCCGTGTGTATCGTGCCCGTGCAGGTGGAGAGGAGCAGTTGCAGCTGGTCGTACCGCAACAACTTGTTCCCGGTGTGCTGACCTCTCTGCACGCAGGTCCAGCTGGAGGCCATTACAGTGCTGAGGCCCTTGTCGCGACTGCCAGACGCGAGTTCTGGTGGCCCAATATGGACGAATCCGTGAAGGATTTCTGCAGCCGATGCGAGCGCTGCAACACGAGAGCTGCCCCAGTGCCCCGACCGAGAGCGTCGATGGGCGAGCTATACGCTGAGGAGCCTCTGGAGACCATTTCAATCGATTTCCTTTCAGGTTTGCCGACTACTTCACAGGGCAATCGACATTTGCTTGTGGTTGTTGACCATTTCACCAGGTGGTGTGAGGCTTACCCAGTGCCAGACATGAAGGCAGTAACAGTAGCAGACGTCCTGGTGAATCAGTTTATTTCTCGTTTTGGCTGCCCGAGACGAATTCATTCTGATAACGCTGCCAATTTCACAGGAGCTCTCATTGAAGAGGTTTGTCGCCTGCTAGGCGTTGAGAAAACTAAGATTTCCCCTTATCATCCGGAGGGTAACGCCAAGTGTGAGCGCATGATGAGAACCATTCTGGGAATGCTTTCGAAGCATCTGGACGGTAACCATGATGACTGGGATGTCCATCTGCCGCTATTGATGTTGGGCTACCGTGCAAAGGTGCATTCGTCAATTGGTTACTCACCGTATTTCATGCTGTTCGGCAGGAACCCAACGATGCCTGCCACTCTTCAGTTTCAGGTGCCGTCAACGAAGGCCAAAACAGCCACTGTGTCAGAGTACCTGGAGAAGCTCACGCAACGGTTGAAACTGACCCAAGACATCGCTATCCAGTCTTCCAACAGCAGACATCAGCGCAACAAGAGGCTTTACGAGAAGAAGCTGACACAGCATCAGTTCGAGGTTGGTGACCCTGTTTATTTGTTCAAAGCTGTAGTACCACGTGGTGAATACTACAAGTTCGTCAGGCCGTGGAAGGCAGCTATTGTGACCGCGAAGCTGTCGGATTTGAATTACAGAGCTCGTTTGCTGGGTGGCAGAAAATCGGTTATTGTGCATCATAACAGGTTGAAGCCCAGACCCGACGGCTCAGTGATTCCGGTCCCAGATAGTGACCTTACCTTTTCAGAGACTGCTAGCCCGAACGTGGCGGCCGGAGAGGCGATTGATTCCACAGACGCCCTCCAGCCAGATGGGAGGACTGCAGGTTCTCCGCTGGCCGCCGGGCCAGCTGGTCTGTCTCACCCACAGACTGTGTGGCCCACAGGAGATGATTATGTCCCACCGGCTCCTCTCGGCATTTCAGACGCTGATGAGCCTGCTGGCGTGACGGACGTCACTGATGACTTGTCGACAGGCATTGCAGTTGCAGGTGATGACTCCACTGTGGCGGCTCCTTCCGATGTCGCTGCTGGGTTGGCGATTGATGTCGCAGACGTCACCGAGGCCGTAGAGCCGGTGGCCGCCAGCAACGCTGGTTCAGCGCCGGTGCCGGCGCCACGCCACAGTTCCCGGATTCCCAAGCCTGTCGATCGTTTTGTTCCCGGGTGATGTGCTAGATTAAGAGATTGTTTATTGTGAGATATGTCATTGTGCTGTGTTGTGACTGAGTTGTAAGTTGGTCTGTGAAATCGTAGTTGGTGTGCTGTAAGGCTTATTGGGACTGTGCAGAAACAGAAGGAAGTTGTCGAGTTTGGTATTGGTGTAGCACCCATGTGTTGTCCGAGTGGCCACGACGACATCGCTTGGTTCCCTGTGAACGGGGATAATGCAAAGCACCATTGACTTGCCGATTTGCGACTTCTGAGAACGCACTTATCCTTCTTCCGTTAGCCACCACTGCCCTGTCCTCTCAGGCCGGTTAGAGGAAATAATTTGATAAAGAGCACCTGCACCAGGCAAACCTCTGTTTCTGTTGTAGTAGGGTATCGACACGCCTTGTGGTGGGTGTTGTGTTCACCGTTGTGTTCTATTGTACCCGAATAAGTGTGCGCCGTTGAGAGTTACTACTGTAGTGATGTTCCGGATATCACGTCGCTCCGGCTACTGTTCAGTTGTGGCTCCGCGAGCCATGGCCTGGCCTGCGGATTGTGTGGCCGCCAGCAAGGACCGACGCGGCTCGCCATGCCGTCACCGCTCTTCGCCGGGGACTGGCGTTCCGGGCGCGCCTGCCGCCGTCTGATCTGCACGCCCAGGACAGGCGCCGCAGTGAGACTGACATATCGGATGGTTGCCCCGGTGCACTGGACAGTGAAGTGCGGGAGTACCAGTGAACGTGGTGTCTTATGCGTGGGACCAGGGACGTGCGCTTCCGTGATGTGCTGTGTTTAATTAGGTGAGCGCTCGCTTTCGTGTCTTGTTTTGCGTACCAGTGTGTCATTTTTTTATGGTGCGTCGGATATAGACGGCTGAGTTTCGCCGCCCGCATCCGTCCGCGGGAGGAGGCCGTCGGCCGTCTCCTAGCAACTGTTGCTAGGGCAACGCCGCCCCGCTTCCCGCTTGGGCCGCGACAGCTGACCAGACGCTCAGAGGAGAGAGACGGCAGAGCAGGGGCCGGCCGGACTTGTGCCTGTTTTGGTTTGTTTTGCCTAATATAGCAAACATGTGATTTGGATATCGGCTTTCGGACCTAAGGCTCAACCACAGTCTACACATAGACGCGTTTCGATTATTAAACCTTCATCAGCATGACATAATCACGGAGAAAACAAGATATAGCACACAAACGACTGTGTTTTCTCTGTGATTATGTCATGCTGATGAAGGTTTAATAATCGAAACGCGTCTATGCACTATTTGTTCCGTGTTTTTCTACTTGTCTCTATCAATATACATGTAAATTATTCCCGATAAATTCCATGCCTGCGTTTTGGAACTAGGCATGAGAACAGTGGTGACGTCATTTCCTCTAGTTTTGCATTGCTTTGCAATGCAATGCAAAACTATCATGGAAAGAATCGCTTACTCGATTCGGGACTCGGTAAGAGCAACAAACGAAGTTTTCCCAAAATTCGTTGGCAATGAATGTTTTCGTACGGACATTGGGTGCCAGCTGCCACCAGTGACGTAATCATAGTATGCTCATTTTTGAAGTCACAATTTCCATGTATTTACTGAACACAATTTGAAATTGATCATTTTTTTTCGGCAAGAAATTCTTAGCCAGACGCTGAAGTTGCCAAAACTCACGTGAGAGCTTCGATAATGAACTTTGAGCCAGCGTCCTTTTGAAAAAAAAAAACGAACTATAACTCGGAAACCAATAGAGTTGCAGCGCCGCAGAAAAGCGCATTCGATAGCCCTTTTACAGACCTTTCCGGGTACTGTTCTTAGATTTGACCTCAGGTCAACGGTTTAGCCTCCAGAGGGCAAAAACCGTAAAAATAGCAGTTTTCACGAAAACTGTTTTCGGCAATAACTTTTGACACAAGAGTACCACGACATTACATTTGGCAGCATCGTGTTCCTCTCGTCGAGACGCGTCGAAAGAGCTATTTGTTGACCTTGAGAGGTCATTTTGAAAATTTGACCTCAGGTCAAGGTCATGACCTGACCGAAAAGGGTCATGTTGCATATCAGTGGATCTGTATCGTCGAGCTGAATACATCTGACGTGTTTTCGTCGCTCTAGCACGTCCTTATCAAAAGTTATAGCCCAAAAACTGCTGGTAACCGTTCGTGACCTGAGATGACCTCAGGGGCACACTGAGGAATCACAGGTGCATTTTTCCGATTCAGTGTGTCATTTACCTATGAACCGATGTTTGAGAGGGTTTTGAACAGAATTCGTCCAAAATAAGCTAAACTGAGAGAAAAAGTCACTAGGGGTTTACCAGCCTCCCCTAGTAAATGCATGTGACTAGCCTATTTACCAGCCTTTGGGGCTGGTTTTTGGGGTAGTTATCACCACTTCGTCCGTGTTGTAGTTTCCCCCCTAGTTTTCGACGTAGTAAGGGTAGGTAGTAATGGTTACCAGACTGGCCACCAGGGGTGACCATGGGGCTCGCATTTTTACCAAGCCTTGAACTAGTATCCGAATCTGACGCAGCGTTATTTTTTTTTTAACATAACTTTATTCATCAGCATATTATAACATGGCATAATCATGGTGACACTTGACGCTACATTTTATCTCACCGGACACGAAACGATCGTGGACGGTAGGTGACACATTGGTAGCGAAAATTGCACATCGCGTACTTCCATCAATGCCTATACCATCCTCCCACAATCCCAAGGTATCGGCTAGTTAGCAATCCGGTAGTTCCACCGACACATCCCGGCCCGGGCCTAAGCAGCCGCGGGCGGGACAGAGCGGCGGAGACGTGAGGGCAGCGGCGCGCAGGGCGCACCGCAGCGGGAGAGGTCGAGCCGACGGAAACACCAGCGGCGGCGCGGCGGCGCGGCGCCGGGCCGCCGCCGGGGCCCAACCAGAAATCCCCACCGACAGCGAACACCCGGCAAGCGTGGGATAATAGGACAGGTAGCAGATGGTGAAGGAATGAGATGTGATGACCCGGGCATCGTTACTCTGTGTCACGAAAAGGCCAAATTAGTGCTGCTCATTAATATTTTTGAAATGTTTTTCCATTTTTGTGAAAAGATGTTACTAACATTTTTTCTCGCTGCGCTTCTCTCTTCTTTTTCGGCTTCTATTTTCAGTAGGGAGTGAAAATATCGTAAGCAAGGTCTTCTACCCTTATATTTGGACTTGAAAATTACTAGTTTCATTAAGGTTATCACTAATATGTTGATATCACTTAAATCTGCTGTACGGGGGAAAACCCAACTCCTAATGTTATAATGAATTGTTGTATTATATGAATCCTTGAAATATGTCATTACTTGCCTTATAAAGGTTTGTACTATATTGCATTCCCACAAAATATGAAGTAAGGTTTCATTGGGTAACTTGCAGAAAGTACATAAAGGAGTTTCTGATCTTCCTATTCGAAACAAAAATGTATTGGTTGCTATTGTACGAGTAACTATGCGATAATGGAAGGCTTGTATGTATGTGTTTGAGGTCGAACTACGAATATCCCATAAGGTACCCTTATCCATGCAACCTACATCCCTTCGCCATTTACGTTCTATTGGAGTCTCACCTGAATTATCGGATGATCTTTTGTTCAAAGCATTGATAAATTCGGTGTAAGCAAGACGTGAAATGATAGTTTCTGTACCTAAAATAGCGATTTGGTAAGGCATGATCGGATAAGATACTTCTTTAATTGTGTTTTCCTCAGTTTCCAGCGCAATGCTTCTTATTAATGACTGGTAACAAAGGAAGGTCATTTTAATGTTAAACATATGATTTACTTCGTCACAGTTCAGCAATAAGCCTGTGCATTTGGAATATAAGTCCGCAATGAACCGCAAACCCTTTGCGTCCCATTCCCGAACTATACTCTTTTTAAATTTTGTGTGACTCGAAAACAAAATCTTATCGGTCAATATCTGCGCGGGTGTTAAACGAAGGATTGCATTGAAGTCTGCCCATGCATTCAGTACGTCTTTCCAAAATGTATTCTTAACTTTATTTTTTGATAAATCTTGTACTTTTTCGCTACCGTAGCAGACCAATTCGCATATTGGGGGCAAACATTCTTTTACTTGGTTAGCCCATATTACATTAGGTTTTGCCCAATACAGCCTTTTAATCCAGCTTATTTTTAGGCTTTTAATAAATGCTTGTAGGTCTACTATTTTTAGTCCATCCCTATCATAATTTTGAACTAATTGTAATCTTTTAATTTTGTCGGGTCCGTCTTTCCATATATACTTGAACATTCTTTTGTTTAAGCGTTTGATAGTATCAGCATCAGGATTTGGTAGAGTAGTCAGTATGTGCACAACTTTCGAGAGAACCAATGATTTTATTATAGTTATTCTACCAATAAGTGTCAGGTGTCTGCGTTTCCACTGTGCTATTTCTTTGTCCATCTTAGGTAATATTTGTGAGACGTTTCTCTGTACAATATCCGTTTTTAAACTGTTGTAAATTTTTCCTAATATTTTCAGTTCATTTACTACATTCAAGCCTAAGTCATTAATGAATGCTGTACTAAATGATTTTCCTATCGCCAGACAGTTCGTTTTTTCAACATTAACACGTAAACCGGATACCGTGCTGAAATTGTCAAGTGTTTCTAGTACGGCTCTAACAGAATTTAACTTCGCTTGTGAAAAAATTATTAGGTCGTCAGCATACTGCGATAGGCGTACTTCAATTTCATTAGAAAGTGAAATACCTTCAATGCCATTTGATTGCAGTATTTGATTTGTCAATGGTTCCATTACTAAGTTAAATAAATATCCGGAAGCTGGGTCTCCCTGTCTGATACCTCTTTCCATGCGGATTTTATCACCGAGGCATCCATCCAAGAGGATACGTGAAAAATTGTTTGAGTTAAGATACAATGATTTGATCATGTGTAAACAATATGGCCCAAAGTTGTAACATTTGAGGGCGTTCTCTAAAAATTCCCATGAGACAGTGTCGAAAGCGGCTTCGAAATCCACTGCCATGATTATCCCCGTCGAGGATGTACTCCTTACGTGTTCTATTACGTCATATGTAAGTCGACTATTTTCTCCAATAAATCTTCCTGGGATGTACGCAGTTTGCGTGGGAGAGATTAGCTCGTCCATAACTGTTTTTAATCTGTTTGAAATGGCTGATGATATTATCTTAAAATCGACATTGAGCAACGATATCGGCCTCCATCCCTTCAACGAATCCCTAGGCTTACCCTGCTTTGGGATTATAGTCTGTTCCATTCCAAGTTTGCAGCCGAAGCGCTGCCCGCCATTCGCACGTGGGGAGCAATGAAAAATCAAGGAGGACTTTTGCGGAGTTCCTGCGGCGAAAATACCCGGCGATATTTACAGGGCCTTACCCCAGAATATTTTGAAGACACGTGTGCCCAACGTTTTCCGTATTTTGTGTTAACCCTGAAACGCAAAACAAAATTGAAACTGTATATTTGAACAAAAAAGTGATCTCGCAAGGCATCATCCTGTCGAGCAGCATTAAAATCTGCCAATCCAGTCGTATTACGTGCTAGCCTCTGCTTGTCGTAAACATTTTTATTTCGTTTACGGCTATGATAGATCAGGTCGTTTGAACACTTTGCCATAAACAGCACACCACTGACAATATTTAGTGCTTATATTTTTATTTCATCCGCTTTTGTTTTCTTGCAATCCGTCCGCAGACCGACCTCGGGTTATCAGCTCTCTTGGAGATGTCATCACCATCTCAATATTTTTTTTTCTGATTGCTCCGCTGCTCCGGTCCGGTGGCGCATAGGCGACGGCAATACCTAGGCGGACTTTGCACCTAGGCCAATTTTCAGACGCCCGTCGCCTCCACTCAAGGCCATACTCCACTTCTTGCGGAAAAATACGAGCACATCGTGTGCCTGTGTGCCTGTCCGACTTGTTTGCTATCTGGTGACCGCACCGCCCTGAAGTGCGTACTGATTTTAGAACATTTTGAAAAGAATAAATATTAAATACAAAATTTACATATTAACAATTAAGTACATATTAATTGATAATATAATAGCCGACAAAATTGACGACATTGTGACTGTTGAAGAGCGTCAAATCAAGTCTCAAATGCGCAGCTTTCCAATCCGTTGGCGCATTTGCATAAAAAGTTGCACTAGCGTTGTTCACGTGCTGTTATGAGTGCGGCGCTTCGGCTGCAAACTTGGAATGGAACAGACTATAGTGTGACGATACCCTCACGGTGTGTCATTAATGTTGTGCCATTTTGAAGTCCCTCGTTGACTGCACGAAATAAAAAAATACCCACTACATCCCAGAAGTGTCTAAAGAAGCTGGAGGTAAAACCGTTTGATCCAGGGGATTTGCCTTTTTTCATGCTAAGTAAAGCCGAGTGAAGTTCTTGAATTGATAAGGGCTTATCCAACACATTCTTTTGTCGGTCAGTTAGCTTTTTTGTAATGCTGTTCAAAAGGTACTCTCTTGGTTTTGAAATATCAGCATTTTCAGATATTTCGATTGTAAATTATCTGAAAAATGCTGCATTATTTTTTTGTTTGTTATTAACCGATCTTGATATTTTAAACAACGTATTGAATTTCGCTCAGCGTTCCGTTTCTCAAGGGACAAAAAATATTTCGAGCACTTTTCTCCGTCTTCGTACCAGTTAACTCTTGATCTTGTTATTAATCCTTGAATTATTGGCTTTCTGATTTCCTCTAATTGTCGCTGGGCATCTTCCAGGCGTTCTAAATCCTCCTCTCTTTTCCTGGTATTGAATATATCATTAAGCTTGTTTATTTCCACTACTATCCTGCTTTCATCATCTCTTCTCTGTCTTGCTTTGCATTTAGAAAAACGTACCGTCTCTCCTCGTATCATCAACAGAAGCGTTTCGTAAAATAGGCAATCGCTGATTGTTAGTTGAATGGAGTCAAAATTTTTAGGATCTGACATAAACTCATTAGTATATAACGGTATTGCATATTGCAGGACAACGTCATTTATCAATCTCCTAACAAGCTCGTCGTAATTTTTATCCTCAAGTAGCGAGTCGTTGAACTTCCAGAGCCCTGGCCCTCTTTTCTTTTGTGGTTCCGCTATATTTACTGATACTATATTGTGGTCCGATCTGTACCCTGGTAGGACGTTAGAGGAAGTGATGTTACATATAAGGTGCTCTTGAATATATAATCTGTCTAGCCTACCGTGCTTCAGGGGCGGATCCAGGAAAACTCCAAGGGGAGGGTCATGAATCGAAGTGGTGCCCCTACCTATACCCAAAATTAAAAACTCAACGGATTTCGTCCACTTCATTTTGGTGGTGCCCCCATTTTCAGTTTTTTTCTTTTTATTTTTTATTTTTAGTCAGTATCTTAACTCTTAGCCAGTAGCCACAACCACATTTACCAATTGTAAGCAAGTATATATGAATGTGCTATGTGTAGGTATATATGTTGTGGACGCTGAGTAGTGAGTACTTACCAGGAACGTTATCAGGTAAGCAAATCGTTGTCAGTCCGACGAACTTGACCCTGGCGTCTAAAGGGTCTGTCCTTGACACTTCAGGCTTATCAGGGGCACCAAAGTCCTTCCAGGGACACCACAAACCTGTCAGGGGCACCTACGGCCTTGTAGGGGCGCCACAGGCCCGCCAGGGGCACCACAGGCCTGCCAGGAAGCAGGGGCACCACAGGTCTAGCAAGTATACACGACAGGCCTGTCAGGGGCACAACGGGCCTGTTGGGCCCATGAGCACCCCTAGGGGCAGGGGCACCACAGTCCTTCCAGGGGCACCGCAGGCCTGTGAGGGGCACCAGCGGCCTAGCAGGGGCACCAGTCAACACAGGCCTGCCAGGGGCACCAGAGGCCTGCCAGGAGCACCACCGACCTCGCAGGGGTAACTTGGGCCTGTCAGGGCCCAGGGGCACCACGGGCCTGTCGAGAGGCACTTCAGGCTTTTCAGGGGCACCATAGTCCTCTCCGGGCGCAGGGGTAGCAGGGGCACCAGAGGCCTGCCAGGGGCACTACAGGCCTAGCAAGGGCACCACTGGTCTATCAGGGGCACCACGAGCCTGTCATAGCCAGGCATCTCAGGCTTGTCAAGGCCCAGGGGCACCACAGGTCTGTGAGGGGCACCAGCGACCTAGCAGGGGAACCAGTCAACACAGGTCTGCCAGGGGCGCCACAGACCTGCCAGGGGCACCACAGACCTGCCAGGGGCACCAGAGGTCTGCCAGGGGCACCACCGGCCTCGCAGGGGCACCTTGGGCCTGTCAGGGGCACCACGAGCCTGCCGAGGGGCACTTCAGACTTTTCAGGGGCACCAGTCCTCTCCGGGCGCAGGGGTACCAGCGGCCTAGTAAGGGCACCAGGGGCCTGCCAGGGGCACCAGCGGCCTAGCAAGGGCACCAGAGGCCTGCGAGGGGCACCACAGGCCTAACAAGGGCACCACGGGCCTGTCAGGGGCACCTCAGGCTTGTCAGGGCCCAGAGACACCACAGTCCTTCCAAGGGCACCGCAAGCCTGTCAGGGGCACCAGAGGCCTGCCAGGGGCACCACAGGCCTAGCAAGGGCACCACTGGCCTGTCAGGGGCACCTCAGGCTTGTCAGGGCCCAGGGGCACCACAGTCCTTCCAGGGGCATTACAAGCCTGTCAGGGGCACCAGAGGCCTAGCAAGGGCACCACAGGCCTGCCAGGGGCACCACCGGCCTTGCAGGGGCGCCTCAGGCCTGTCAAGAGCACCACGTGCCTGCCGGGGACACTTCAGGCTTGTCAGGGGTGTTACAGTCCTGTCAGGGCCCAGGGGCACCAGGCCCGTGGTGTCCCTGCTAGGCCTGTGGTGCCCCTGGCGGTCCTGTGGTGCCCCTGTCAGGACTGTGATACCCCTGATAGGCCGGTGGTGCCCCTGGCAAGTCTTTGGGCCCCCGGGCCGCAAGGGGGGGGGCCATGACCCATGTGACCCCCCCCTTGGATCAGTGTCCCAAAATCATATTTTTGCTTGGGTGTCAGAGGGGAAAATTGCTGACCAAAAAAGGATGAGAGTGAAAAATTGTCGGTCAGGTAAGGCCCAAAAAGAGTGGGAAAATGATCAAAAATATTAATCTTTCTACAATTGTGACAGATGCAAAACAACCATTCACGCAATTGCTCCTTCTCGGTGGAATTGGGAGTGGAAAATTGGGCTTGAAAACTGGAGGTGAGAGTGGAAAATGATTTTCATTTGGATGTCGTTTCCCACCCACATCTACAAATTTTGGGACACTGCCTTGGATCCGCCCCTGCCGTGCTTAAAAGGATTTCTCCTCATCCAGGTGAAACCACCTACATGATTAGGATTCATTTGCCTCCATGTGTCTACCAGCTCATGTTGCTCAATTAGCTTTGAGAACGCTCTGTTTGCCCTTGGGTTGTTTTGTCTACTATAGTTGGAGTCAATGGTGTAATCTGAAACGAAATTAAAATCGCCGCCAACTATAAGATTCTCCGTAGGCAAATCCTCCAACCTCTTGGATAGCTGATCGAAAAAGGACGGGCGGTCATCATTCGGACCATATATGTTAACTATAGTATAAGTGTTTAGGAATATTTTACATATAAGAATTACATAATTGCCCTCATCACAGTATTCTTCATGAATGATGCTGTGCTGTATTCTATGCTTAAATATAATTGATGTCCCACGACTGTGACGGGTGCCGCACGAGTGATAACATTTACCGGGCCAAATGGTGTCAAAGTAAGGTATATTTGTTTGAATAGGATGCGTGTCTGTATTTACTGAACACAATTTGAAATTGATCATTTTTTTTCGGCAAGAAATTCTTAGCCAGACGCTGAAGTTGCCAAAACTCACGTGAGAGCTTCGATAATGAACTTTGAGCCAGCGTCCTTTTGAAAAAAAACGAACTATAACTCGGAAACCAATAGAGTTGCAGCGCCGCAGAAAAGCGCATTCGATAGCCCTTTTACAGACCTTTCCGGGTACTGTTCTTAGATTTGACCTCAGGTCAACGGTTTAGCCTCCAGAGGGCAAAAACCGTAAAAATAGCAGTTTTCACGAAAACTGTTTTCGGCAATAACTTTTGACACAAGAGTACCACGACATTACATTTGGCAGCATCGTGTTCCTCTCGTCGAGACGCGTCGAAAGAGCTATTTGTTGACCTTGAGAGGTCATTTTGAAAATTTGACCTCAGGTCAAGGTCATGACCTGACCGAAAAGGGTCATGTTGCATATCAGTGGATCTGTATCGTCGAGCTGAATACATCTGACGTGTTTTCGTCGCTCTAGCACGTCCTTATCAAAAGTTATAGCCCAAAAACTGCTGGTAACCGTTCGTGACCTGAGATGACCTCAGGGGCACACTGAGGAATCACAGGTGCATTTTTCCGATTCAGTGTGTCATTTACCTATGAACCGATGTTTGAGAGGGTTTTGAACAGAATTCGTCCAAAATAAGCTTATGCGCATTTCAATTTTCTTCCATTGACTTACCTATTTAAAGGTCGCAAAATTGACCTGACCCTAGGTCACCGATATCAAAATTCCGAGATATACTTTTGCACATACTGCTACTCCTATCAATGGCTGAAAGTTTCAAGGCGATCGTTCTGTCGGTGTAGCTATGACGAGGATTGCAACTTTTTCTGAGGTGAGGTCACTTGACGTGACCTGGTGACCTGACCTTTAGAGCCCTGTGTCTGAAATTTTCACATGTGTAGAAAAGATGCATGAACAGGTGGGCCAAAAACATCGGCGCGGAGCGCCACCGTTTTTGAGAAATCTGCGAAAAACCGCCGGGGGGGGGGGGGGGTCAGGGGTGTTCAAACACCCCCGTCCCGGCGCGGGTTAAGCGGATTTCCTTGGATTAAAGAACACCCCTTTAATTTAAAATGATATTAGTTTTGTTTTCCTGTGTATAATTATAAATCAAATATCAAAATACCGGAAATATACAGAAATTGAGCCCACATAAGTGCAGAGAGAAAATACATTATATGACTAGTTAAGTAATTAGTTTGTGTGTTCTTTGTCAATTTGTTTGTCTCTCTGACGCTTTTGATTCGTTTATGGCGCAGAGTTTCAGGCGCGCTCTCTCTGGCCCTCTGCTGTGTGGCCTTGCACGGTTTACATTGATATTGATGTTTATTATTTGCGTTCTGAATTGATTGGGCAGTGCTTTATTTTGATTGCTTTTTTCGTGTGATATCGTTGCATTTTGGGAAGTCGATTTGGAACTTTGGGAGCAATGGCGACTGCATCGCGTTCTACCGTGTCGGCCTGGAAACGTGACGTCGATGACAATACTGTGGAATATTTCATTTTTCCTGAACTTTCCTCCTGTTCGACCAGGGCTGAGGCTCATGAGCGACTGAAAGACTTCAAAGATAAATGCATGAGTACTGTGCAGAGTGATCTTGAGGCATACATCTGGCAGAATGAGCCATTTGCCCTTCATGTTCCTCCTGAATCTGGCTTCCAGCTGGTGCCTAGTGGCAAAGCTTGCTCAAGTGCAGAAAGTGGAAAAGGTATGAATGATGGCGAACAACCTTCTTTAGCTTAATCCAACTGTTTTTTATGCTATGAATTATAAACCATGCTTGAAACTACGCACTGTCCAACCTAAAATAGCCCATAATGCGTCAATACTATTAGAGTTGCTGCTGTCACTTACGGATTCAAAAGAGTTGTCATTAATTTTTGTATGCCATTAATAATCTGTACTTAAGCACCACCACTATCATCATCATCCCTCTCAGAAAAATTGTTCTATCCAGCTTTGAAGGGTAGGTACCTACTATGGATGTCAAACCCCTTGAGACCCCACTTTTTTGCGATAATTTTTAAATGCGTCAACTCTCGTTGACAGTATTCTGGCAATGTGTATTTCAGAACCTGCCGAAACTTTTATTACTAAGGTATTTTGACGCCAAACGATTATTAAAGGTACTTCTCATTCACTCGTAATGTTAAATTTCACGGAACGAATCTGCTGTTTGGGTAGAGGCTACGCGCTCAAGGGGCGGAGCCACGTAATGACGTCAGCGCTAAGCTCCGCCCTACCCCTCCGGCGCTCCTTGCCCGGCGACCGGTCACTCACGTCTCTCGCTCCATTCAGGCTTGATGGTGGGCGGTAGCTGGTAGCGGTAGCGGGCGCTGGTAGATGGCATTTAGAGCAGATGGCGCTGGTGGCGGGGCTCGAGTGTGGCCGAGCGCAAGCCTCTGCCCGGGCCTGAATTGACCTTAACATTACGAGTGAATGAGAAGTACCTTCCATAATCGTTTGGCGTCAAAGTACCTTAGTAATAAAAGTTTCGGCAGGTTCTGAAACATACATTGCCAGAATATTGTCAACGAAAGTTGACGCATTTAAAAATTATCGCAAAAAAGTGGGGTCTCAAGGGGTTTGACGTTCATAGTAGGTAGGTACCTTCAATGGAAAGAATTCATTCATTGTCTGATGCAGGTACTGTTTTCTTATCCCAGCAGCAAATAATTGATCACATCCATCTTTTCCACTCCACAGATGTGCTTCCTCCATTCCTGTGGGGTCGGACCTGCTACGCAGACTGTGTGGACGACGAGTGGTTCATAGTGTACCTGGTGACCCGGCTGACGAGGGAGTTTCCCGGCGCTGTGGGCAGGTGAGTCCCAATGCCAGATCATTGGGTTTTAGATAAGAGACTGTGTTTGATTCATATGCATGCTCAGCAATGATGTATGGTGATGGTGTAGGCCCAGGGCTGCGGAGTCGGAGTCGGAGTCGGAGTTGGTCGGAGTCGACAGTTGTGACCGGAGTCGGAGTCGGAGTCGGAGTCGAGTTTAGAAACCCGAGCCGGAGTCGGAGTCGGAGTCACCGAAAATCTGTCAACTCCGCAGCCCTGCTAGGTCTGCGGAGTCGGAGTCGGGAGTTGGAGTCGGTCGGAGTCGACAATTCTGCCCGGAGTCGGAGTCGGAGCTGGTTTTTGAAAGCCGGAGTCAGAGTCGGAGTCGGAGTCGCCGAAAATCCATCGACTCCGCAGCCCTGGGTGTAGCAGAAGTTGCAGTACTTACAGCTACAATTACAACAATTTATATTTATCCAATGCCCATGGCCATCTGCTATCCACTGACCCAACAATTCTGCCAATGAATAACTTCAGCAAATAAATGGGATGAGAAAATGTTGGTATGACTTGTAGCAGTGCTTGTCTCCAATGTTTGCCCCTTTCAATAGATGATTAATTGGTACCTATCTACCCAACGCAAAGCATTTGCAGGTATTTTGTGACGTTCAACCCTCTAAACTTCTTCTCTCAGCACTTGTTTTTCTGTTCAATTTTCTGGTCTTGCAGTTTGCTTTGTTATCTGACTGATCATACCATATAGGTAGTGGATATAGGCAATTATGGAGCAGGGAGAATCATTCCCTTTAAACAGGCCAGATTTAATTTTATTTTCTTGTCAGTAAGAACAGTTGCAGCTGTTTAAAGCATTCACCTATTTAGTTATACATAGTTCAAATCTTGAGGAGTCAATAGAAACAGTGTCTCCCGACTAGACACAGCATATTTCCACTGGTACAATATCAAAACATCAAGGATCCTACAGTTCAACAGTTTTGGGGCTAAAACATTAGTCTGAGTGACAAGCCATGCTATTTTTTTTGGAATAGAATTAGCTTTAGCACACATATGCAGTGCACATCTCCAATTATGCAATGTTGTAAAATGTTTAGAGTGATATGTTTTTGCCAAGCATTGCTGCAACAGTTTGCGTGCTTCAGAGTCTAGGTGTACTGGCGCTCGTACCTACTGTCTGTAGCCCACTGTTAAGTGCACTGTTACTCGTGCTGTCTGTAAGTGTACTTTCGTCTGTACCGTATGTGGGCTTACTGTTCGTAGGTTCACTATCAGTTGTACTGTCAGTAGGCATAGGCGGCGGAACGATTTGAGACAAGGGGGGGGGGGGCACCAGCTCAAGGAGCCAAACCTAGGGTACCCCCAAATCCTGTTTTTTTTCATCGGATTTAGGCCACTTATTTTTCGTCACAGCCCTGACACGATGATTTTTTTTCTATTTTTTTTTTTTACTAAACGAAAATGGCAGAACACTCCCGTATGTGTGGTTAACTTGAAGCTGATCCTCAAGTACCTATGTGTTTGTCTCTTTCTTATTCTCGTTTGATAAATTCCATTAACCCTCGCCCGACGAGGGGGGTTGATGCAACCCCCCCAAAGTTTTTCGCAAATAACGTAAAAACGGCGGCGCTACGCCAAATTTGGCATACCTTCTGGGGCAACATTTTCGCACCTTTCCTTAAAATTTGAAGTCCCAGTCATTTCAGGTCAGGTCACCAGGTCACAAAAACCGGTACAAGGTCAGGGTAAAATTGGACTAGCTTAGCGGCAACTGAATTCCAAAGTTCACTAAAATTGGTAACAAAGTATACCATTCGATGCGCACTGACGTCCTGAGTTCACTGGTGCTTTTATTTTTGCTCTATCTTTGCTAGGTAAAAAGTTATAAGCGAAAAATTTTTAACATGTTTAAGCAAAATTTTTGCATTCATACCCCCAAAACCCCCTAAATATTGACTTAGAGTCACCAAACTTTCCTAGGGGCGAGATCTCCCATGGACCCACCTACCCTGTAAATTTGTCGTTTCTAAGTGCCATAGGAGCCAATCGCAAGGGGGGTCGTACCAACCCTCCCCCCTCGCCGTCCGTGTTATGGAAAAGGCCCTCGCCTGGCGAGGGTTAATCCTACATGTATCAAATTACCAAGAAGCCATTGCAGTACTAATCAGTGGCGAATCCCAGGGGGGAGGTCACATGGGTCATGACTTTGGGCCTGGGGTCACCACATGCCTGCCAGGACCACCACAGGCCTGACAGCCGACAGGGGCACCACAGGCCCGCCAGGGGTACCACAGGCCTAGCAGGGGCACCACGGGCCTGTCAGTGGCACCACAGGCCTGTCAGGAGCACCATCGGCCTAGCAAAAGCACTACAGGTCTTCCAGGGGCACCACAGACCTGCCAGGGGCACCAGAGGCCTGCCAGGGGTACTATCGGTTTCGCAGGGGAACCACCAGTCTCGCAAGGGCACCATGGGCCTGTCAAGGGCACCACAAGCCTGTCGTTGGCACTTTAGGATTGTCAGGGGCACCACAAACCTGTTAAGGGCACCTGCGTTCTAACAGGGGCACCACAGGCTCGCCAGGGGCACCACAGACCTGCCAAGGCCCAGGGACACCACAGGCCTAGCAAGGACACCACAGGCCTGTCAGGGGCACCACGGGCCTGTTAGGACCCATGGCACCCAGGGCCCACCGTGGGCTTGTCAGGGGGCAGGGTAGGTAGGTACCACAATCTTTCCAGGGGCACCAGCGGCCTAGCAGAGGCACCAGTCATCACACGACTAACCAAAAATAAAGAAAATAGAAAACTGAAAATAGGGCACCACCAAAATTAAGTGGCCGAAATCCGTTGAGGTTTTCATTTTGGGTATAGGTAGGGGCACCACTTCGATTCATGACCCTTCCCTTGGAGTTTTCCCGAATCTGCTCCTGGTACTAATACATCAAATTTAAGGGGGGGGGCACCTTGCTATTGGTGCCCCCCTTGCAGAATTCAAGGGGGGGCACGGTGCCCCGGTGCCCCCCCCCCCGTTCCGCCGCCTATGTCAGTAGGTGCACCACTGTTGCTTGTACTGTTGGTAGATGCAATGTCGGCTTGTGCTGTTGGTAGGTGCAATGTCGTTTTTAGCGTGTCGGTAGAGGTGTACTGTTGTTGGTACTGTTGGTAGGTGCAATGTCGCTTGTATCGTTTCGAGTAGAGGTGTACTGCTGCTTGTACCATTTCGGGTAGAGGTGTACTGCTGTTTGCACCGTTTCGGCTAAAGGTGTGCTGTCGATCGTACCCGCGATAGGTGGCGACATCTGGAAAAACGATCCTACCGCCATCTGTCAAGAGAAGTTGATTCCTTCTTTATTATAGTCGACACTCGGCCGTCGCCATTTGACACCTTTGGCCTTTTATATATTTTTTCGCTCTTTGGAGGATGAAATTTGGATGAAGACCTTTTCAAATCACGGTAAACAGCGATGCCATTCCTTGGGATTTGTCCCAAGATCTTGGGATTTGAACATTAACATTGGGATCTTGTGATTTGCACTGCATATCTTGGGATCTGGCAGAAGCTGATTTCACTTTGTCTTCTCATGCTGTCAAATGCTTTTTCCTTGGTCGATAATAAATTTAGGATGGATTTGCCTCACGGACGGTTAATAGCATTCAAACATATTGAAGTAACGGACGAAGCTTGCGATGTTTCTTGCAGGCATTCTTTTCCCGAGATCACAGGATTATTTTTGTACCATTACTTGTGGGTATAGTAGCAGCTTTCAGTCGCTGTTCGCAACTGGCGCTCATTTGTTTAATTTCCAACTCTACCGATCAACAGGGATGGGTGGTTTGGCGGCATGATGTTGGGTGGCTATGAAAAGCTTTTACAAACATTATGCCTAAACAATATTTCAGAAAGCTGCCCCCGCACAAAGCGCTTCATTTTACGGTTTTGCTCTATGGAGGCTTATCCGTTGACCGCGAACCACAATAAGGGCAATTTGTCTTTGACCTCGGAAGAGTGTCTGGTCACCTGACCCCTGGGCTCTGCTGGACCAAAAATAATCAAAGCGTAGCCTTGCGACCTTCACAACACTGCTGACGTCTTGTAGCTATATAGTCCAGGGGACGAGTTAGGTCCTCGTTTAGACCCCCTCGCCATCGTCAGCTTGAAAATCTATGGGCCCCAGCGGGCACTGGCTTACACGCAGATTCACAGCATAGGCTTTTCGATTTCGGGATTCACGTAAGCTTTTAAGAGCTTACTTTGGAGCCCATATTTCAAAACTGTCAGTGGTGAAAAACACTTTAAAACAGCCTGACCTCACCTGACCCTAGCTTCTCCAAATGTGTCACGAGACAAATTTCGAAATAAATCCAAAATGCCACAGACTTCGTTTCCAAGAAGTTCTAACAGATTCGGACCTTGTGTTTTGGGTCCCTGACCCACCATTGACGGTCGACGAATGACCTAACCATAGAATCAGATACCACCGGCTTCATGTTGTCTAGGCCAGCATCTTCATTTTTCGTGAAGCTCTTATACTCGGTCAGGAACATCAGCTGTAGGAGTCCGATCGACCCCCTCCCCCTCCCCCGGCCTCTAGGTACATTAGCTGCTGTAAAGACGCCAATAAGGACAAGGGTGGACCCGAGGAAGAGAAAGCTGTATACTAAACACACTAATATGTCCAAAATAAGCTATGGATTTACTTATGGTACTCCTAAGGATATGCGATGGGTAGTCTTGGGATTCGAGACGAGAATCTTGGGAAATTCTGGTCTAGATCTTGGGATGGAGCAAAAATGTGGATGGCATCACTGACGGTAAATCTTTATTTTTGCAAAGGCAGCCGCCAAATACCCACGAGAAAGCTTTCTCCGAGATGGTGCGATGTGCTGCGCTCGAAGGCTAGTTGACAATTCTCACCGCTAGGTGGCAGGAGATGTAAACGCCTGAAGCTATACTGACCCGCCGTGCCCGTGACCATGTAAAACAGATCAGCACCCGTGCAGTCGATATGTTTATGATCTTCACTCGTGGAGTTCCTCGAGATACTGGAAAATGAAATTGGATAATGGTACATCTGAACTGAGAAATACGACGGGTCGATTGTCGCTTTTCTGCGACAGTGGTCCAATTGAGCACGTTTTTAGCGGCTGATTGCTAAATTCCCAAACACCTGAAATGTCCGACATCCTGTGTTAATTTGTCATGCGATCTTTTTGTGACTGTCTAACCATGGCCTGATCTTGATCACTCTATCTCATGATCATCCAAAACATGGGAACATCGGCTGCTCTTAGGCGGTAAAATGAACGATTTGTTTGTGAAGATCGTGTAGATCTTTTTTATTTTTCTCGTCTGATCACGTCGTAACGCTATAATAGCCACGGTACCTAGATAATGATAAAAAGTGATTGATCCATGTTACGACGGGAAAGATAATAGTGATAAAAAGATAATCGCAAGGTGAAGTAGAGTTTGATGAAAACAGACTAATACATATTCTTATGTCTCGTGTCATTATATTTATCAGGCATTCGTTTGTGCGCCTTGTCTTCAGATTTGCTGTATGTAATGGATGCTGCAAACCGTATTAACATATACCTACTCCCTAAATAAGACACCGAACGTGCCAGCGAGCGTTATGTTGTAACCATTATGTTAATGTGTACCCTCACTCAGTGTCTGCCTACCTATTCCAATATTGATATCCTTTCCCTTCCTCTCATGTCTCGACAAATGATCTATTTTAAAGTTGTAAGTGTCTAGAAGCAACACCATGCAGTACCAATGCGATGCATAGCATCACAATGTTGTTGAATAATCTGGGCCATGACTCGGCATAAAATTACGTGCAGTGCTGTGGCATCCGCAGGACCTCACAGTACACGAATGTTTAGTACGGCTGACACGATAATGATATTTCATCGTCAAGCAGTCTAAGCAAGGCAATAGGTCTAAGATGACCCCAGGCGAGTGGTTTAACTTTGCTGGCACTTATCTTGTTGGCTACCGAATGACTGGAAGTCGCTCCATAGCCAATGTCAGAAGTGGCCTGGCTGTCTAAACTCTGAGTCTGAGATTTTCGACTTATCAACATATAAATCCGAATAAATCTGAAACACAACACCGAATTGTTGATGATCCGATATTCCTACAAACAATCACCGAACAATTTTCCAAGAGCGATAGTTATCCATTATCCATAATTTACAGCCGCAAACTTACCCGCTTACGCGCATTTCCAGACTACATACTTACATTTCCACCTTAGAGTGCAGTGTTACAGTACATTGTTAGGTACAGTGCTTATAGTGCAGTGTGGGGTAGTCACGTGTTATTTGTGTCGCGTGGCGTTTGTTTCACGTGCTCGTGCCGTACCATCTGTGCGTGTCACATAATGAGTGGAGCGGTGCTCACACGCATTTAGCGGCGTTCTGGAACCTCAAAGTGCCGCCGAAAGGTTTGTCACCACCCCAAAACGACATCGACCGCTGCTGTCGATTTTTTCCTCTTTTGTCGGTACCGTATTTGTCTCCGAGATCCTCAAAATAATGGTGTTTTTATCGTTTTACTAATTATCACTGTTGGATCTCTCGTTACCTGAAAATAACTTTGGTACTTATTGGCTGTTTGGTTTAAGGGACAAGCTGCGTGCAATTTTTTTGTGGTGCAGGATAGCTAATTCTGTCGGAATGTTGCAACTCGGCGCAGAAGATAGGACGATAACGCTGCATTTGCGACTTTTTGCAGACGAATACGGCTTTTGGCGCTGGAGCTAGTCTTCTTAGGCGACCTTTCTGCGACGATCCTGATAACTCCATATTTTCCAAGGCAACTGCGTTCGGCGTGCCTGATACCTTTAACCCATATGCGATCACTGAATAGTTTGAGGAATAGCTTTAGGGGCGAGGAAGAGACAAATGGTGTATTTTACCTTTCTGGACTCTCAAAAGTTTGCTATTATTTTCGTCGTTTTCTCGAAAAAAGGTGTCATATAACATATTCCTCGTTGAATCGCTTTACACAATTTCTTCACTTCTAAATATGTCCGTTCATCAATAAGTATGAGTTTTTTTTAAGGTTGCAAATTCTGTAAATGCCCTCAAGTCTCAACCAAAGTCAGTTTCTTTCAGTTTGAAGTAATACCTATCCCGAAATGGAAACACCCTCAGTTTGTTTTTCAATAGAAAAACACAATTCTAAAGAATAGTGTTTGTCTAATGAAGAAACAACCTTCGGGTACAATCCTAAGGAGATGAGTTTGTCTGCAGCGATAACTAGGCTGATTTTTTTTTGTCAATAACGGCGATGCCAGTGTTAAATACGTCTCTGTTGTTTCTCTGATGTTTAAGTTAACCTCCGGCATTGATTAATGTTGTACCGGGACTCAAATTGTTTGCAATGTCAGATGCGTTCTCGTTTGCCGGAAGAAATACGTGCTAAAGCAATATGAGCTAAATAATTGCTAAGAGGTGGCATAATTCTTCTTCAAAGTCAATGAGATCCCTCGACCATTTTCAAGGGCCGTGACGAGATCGGATTCCAAAGCATCACCGCTTGCGAGCGCCAAGTCATTGTCGCGTGCGCCTCAAATTCAGAGCCTTCATTGGTGCATAGAACGCTTCGTGATCTGCGTGTTTCCAAAAATCGCTCGGTTACGGCACGTGAAGACGATCTTAGCAAATGCTCGGCATGGCTGGTTTTGAACAAGTATTAGCATTACTGAGCGGTCAAAACCGGTGTAGCTTTGTGCGCATCTAGTGCGTGCTATACTGAATTAGATCCAATTATGATGGCATTTATGCTAGTGTGCAAGCAAGTCTGCATTGCCAGCCTCCGTTGCATGCATCGTTTTGCATTGATGACATGCCTTTGGTGTGGTTTCAGACGGTCTGAGATGTAACTCAGTTGTTCGCATTGATTGATTGAAACTGTGGTTTTGATTCTCACGCCGATCGGTTCCTTCCGATTTTTGTTGTTGTTGTTGTTGTTTAGTGTTCATAAGTGCTGATTTATCCAGTTAGTTAGAGGTCTGCACTCTGAATATAGCTCTTACCTTCGGAAGTCAAGACTGTAGTAAGTAGAGTAAGTAAAAGGTCCCAAGTTAAGCTAGTCAGCTGATCTTTTGTTTTCGTGCGAGTTGGCCCTTCCCGCTGTCTCAAGGAGCCAAATCTATCGTGATCTACATGCAATCTTTCGGCCTCGTCTTCATATAATCCATGTCTCTCCCGGCTAAATGACATAGGATCGCCAAATACCACAATAATCCGCCCTTGAAGCTTAAGCAGGAGTCGCGGATCCCTGAGGACGGGTGTAAGATTTTAAAGATTTTTTTTTTTTTGCTACCGAATGCCGATTTTAAGAAGAGCGCAGCAAAGTTCTTTCAGGGCTGGTCGCAGATCTGCTTGGGTCATGATTTACGCAGGGAAGGGGAAATATTTTACTTGATTTTGCATGTCTTGTCTAGGGGGTCCTGCTGCAATTTATGTTGCAGCCGTTGCGGAAATGCAGTACCTTCCAGCTGGGCTTACTACAAAGAAGCGACACCGTCCGATGTCTTACTGACTCGCTTTCCAACTAAGCGGGATGCCAACGTTCGGTGGTTGGTCCTGCCAGTGCGCGACCAAAAGTTTTTCAGCGACCTGCACGCGCGCGCGCACGTGAACTGTACGTGCGAGTCGCAAGATGGGTGCGCTCCCATAAGAAATAGCGGCTTGTTTGCATAGTTTCCAGCGGACTGGTACCGATTTCGAGGGATTTCGTCGGTGCTCGGAGCACCTGGTTCGTGTGTAGTGCTCCCTATCGTGATCCATGGCAGGTATGCTGGTGTTTTTTTCTTTCACTTTTTTTGGTCTCGTTTGAGGCTTGAGTGCTATGTTTATGGACATTCGCGTTCCCTCAAAACGCTTTCGTGAATGCTTCTATCTTTTTGTATATAATTTGTAAACATATTTATTACTGTTGCCTTCCTCCTTTTCTCTCCTATCCTTTTCTCTCGCCACCCGCTGTGGTGCCATGACGCTTTCAATCGCCCTTTCCTTTCGCCGGACGGGCGCCTGGCGACAGTTTTGGACGACGCGAGACGATTGTGGCGCCAAGGTGTCGCCGAAATGCGTGTTCCTCTCGATTTAGTGCCCTCTGAACATGATTCGGTGTCTGTTGTCACGGCGAAAGTGCAGTCACGGTCCTGTCTCTGGGGGGATGTTTGGCCATAGATTGGTTGGGTAGAGCGATGGTAGCGAGTGAGAGTGATTGAAGGTAATTGCTGGTTTTGTGTGAGATGTGTGAAATTGTATGAATGACTGACACGGATGAATTTTAGTGGACTAATAGGTATGTACACTTAGTGACTTTAGGAAAAGTTAGTATTGATATGTTTAGTTTTCAATCACAATGCTTTATTTTAGTTTACAATATATCTCATCTACGATATGGATTTGCGTTTTTTGTTCTTGGTCTCACTGTTTTATCAAAATATTTAACTTTTGATTGTAAACGTGTATTATCCATACAGTAATTCATAAACATGCGCTATCTTCGATGCCTGCGAAATGATAGGTAATGCTTTGTGATATGGAAATCCGGTCCTGTTTGGCTGACAAAATCTGCCAGCTTCTGATTGACAAAAACCGCACCGCACCTGCTAATTAACCCGGCTCACTGAATAACCATTAACCAATAAATGCAAATACCATCCAGCACTGCAGGCACGCCGCTAAGCCGCTTACTGTTTCAATGTCATGATCGAATGCCGCCCTAATCACTTCCCTGCTTGCACCCCAGCCATTGACTCCGCAGCCCAACTTTCTCTCCAATAATCCAGCGTTGACCGCCGGTGACTGCCGTTCCGCCTTCTCAATCTTGCCCGGTCAGGCTGGGGATTTGCCCCGGTCGACCACAGCTTCCGTCCCTGTAGCGACCGTTGGCCGGTGTTGGCGTCTTGTTCCGCGTTCAGAGACATTGTAGCTGTGCTACCGGGGTGACGGACCGGGTGTTAGACCGCATTCGATAATCGGCGGTCCGCCACAGAACCCAACGGCTCCTCTCCAACGGGCCAAGTAACCACAGAGGCTGACACGGGGCCTCGGGAGCTCGGAGAGTCGCGGTCGGCACCGCTGCCACAGACAATCACGCGAGCCGAGAGAGCCATGTGGTCCCCTGTCATCCGACGGTATCCCCGTGATCCCTCGTGATCTGTCGTGATTCTTCGTGATCCCTCGTGATTTGCTGTGATCTCCATCGAACCCACTATAGGTGGCTTGGCGATCGTCGATATTGTTCGCGTTGGAAATGAAAATGGAACGTATTAGGCGAGCCACTGCTGTGGAAGCTGGCTAGTAAATATTGGTTTGGTAGGCTGATCATTGATTGCTGGATGATTTGGACAGCTTTTGGTCATTGTATTTATAAACAGCGTTGAATGAATTTGCTTCGAGATATTTTTTTGTCTTTCAGAAATACGGCGCAAAAATAACTGCACTTGCTTTCGTCTTCTTGTTTAGTAGGCCTTTCCCACGCTTTGAGGCTGCCATTTTGTTTTTTACATTTTGTTTTGCCATTTTGTTTTCTACTTGGCTTATATTGCATGACACGTATGTTATGTTCAGTGTTATTTCGTGTTTGTTACCTGTCAGAGTAGGTCTTAATCCGGTTAGCCACTGATGGGGATGTTTTGGGTATCTACCCTCACACTTCTATAAACAATTCGGTAGGTATCAAGATGAAGCGTGCTGAAAATAGTGTCCGTGTAATTTTTTTTTTCAAACCTTTTCCATTAGTTAGAAAGCACGCTCTAGTGACTTAGTTTACCATCCGATCGGTCAGCAAACCACGCAGTGGTTTTTGGCGTGGCTTAAAGGTAGTGTGCCAGCTTTCCTGGACCGTATGGAGTTAATGGCCCAGATAAGGAGAACCGGATTTTTAGAACTTATCCATACCTTCAAAACTCATGGAAACGTCTTAAATTCTTCAAATTTTGAGTACCCCAGTGCGAAATTCGCCCCGACGGGTTGTCGGTCGTACCCCAACCACATTTCACACCACTATGAACAATAAATGCACACACTGAAATCGCTATTACCGATATGCTCATCCAATCAAGTTTCGATAAACCCGTTCATCATCAGCTCCTGCGGTTTCGAACACGCCTGTTAGGTGGTGCGGTAGACCGCGCCCAAAGCCAGGGCCCCGGTAACGTGAGGTAGCCGAGTCAGGGCAGCGTGCGCTGACCCAAGCCGGAGCCGCGCGTCCTCCCGGTGTCATGTGATAGCCCGGGGCTGCCCGCGGGGATGCGGTAGACCGCGCCCAAAGCTGCGGCCCCGGCTTGGGTCAGCGCACGCTGCCCCGACTCGGCTACCTCACGTTACCGGGGCCCTGGCTTTGGGCGCGGCTTCTGCTCATACTTTGTGGTGCGGTGGTGGTGCGTCGGGCTGCGCGCTCTGACTTCGGCCAAGAAAAATGCGTCAGCTGATCATTGTCATTTCTGCCACTTGCGTGTGGTGAAATGGGGTCATAACTTATGAGACGGCTTTTTCATATCAATTATTTTACATAAAATCATATTTCTAACCATAAATAATGTTCGAGAGCCAAATAAAAGAAACAATACCAATACAGGCTTACAGTTTAAAGGTAGTGTGCCAGCTTTCTTGGACCATATGGAGTTAATGACCCGGATAAGGAGAACCGGATTTTTAGAACTTATCCATACCTTCAAAACTCATGGAAACGTCTTAAATTCTTCAAATTTTGAGTACCCCAGTGCGAAATTCGCCCCGACGGGTTGTCGGTCGTACCCCAACCACATTTCACACCACTATGAACAATAAATGCACACACTGAAATCGCTATTACCGATATGCTCATCCATTCAAGTTTCGATAAACCCGTTCATCATCATCTCCTGCGGTTTCGAACACGCCTGTTAGGTGGCTTCTGATGCTCGTCGAGGTCGGAATTTCCAAATACGCGTGGTGCGTCGGGCCGCGCGCTCTGACTTCGGCCAAGAAAAATGCGTCAGCTGATCATTGTCATTTCTGCCACTTGCGTGTGGTGAAATGGGGTCATAACTTATAAGAAGGCTTTTTCATATCAATTATTTTACATAAAATCATATTTCAAACCATAAATAATGTTCGACAGCCAAATAAAAGAAACAATACCAATACGGGCATTGGTATTGGTAAACAATACCAATACTCGACATTGTGTTGTCTACGATTAGACAGCTGATAACTCATTCCCGTACGTCGTATGGTCGTAACACTATAATGACCTTTGCTTATTGTCACAAGTGCGCCGCATTCGCGATTGTTGCCCGACGCCTGTTTGCAGGTGAGCCCACTACAGTTGTTATACATATCTAAAAACCGAAAACCTTTTAGGCGAAAAAGGCACTATTCCAGGCCCATTTTTGATTTTTTTTTGCGATATTAGGTAAAAACAGAAGCTTCTTATCCTAGGAAAAATAAAATGGGAAATCTTTCAAAGGTGGCACACTACCTTTAAGGCTCGACATTGTGTAGTCTACGATTAGACAGCTGATAACTCATTCCCGTACGTCGTAACACTATAATGACCTTTGCTTATTGTCACATGTGCGCCGCATTCGCGATTGTTGCCGACGCCTGTTTGCAGGTGAGCCCACTACAGTTATACATATCGAAAAACCGATAAACTTTTAGGCGAAAAAGGCACTATTCCAGGCCCATTTTTGATTTTTTTGCGATATTAGGTAAAAACAGAAGCTTCTTATCCTAGGAAAAATAAAATGGGAAATCTTTCAAAGGTGGCACACTACCTTTTTAAAATCGAACAACATTTAAAATCGAACAAGGAGCATTGTCAAACAGGACTGACGTAACTCAGGAGGAGGAGATATCTAAGATATGATGAGCTATGATGGCTTCACTGCCGTGATTGATAGATAACTGTAGTGCGATTTCAATACTCAAATATCCAAAAGGCTATGTCATTCGCATGTACATAGTGCGATCCTGTTTTTACCAACATTTTTTTACCTCCACATCACATTCGGTAGTGGCCCAGAAATTACTCGTAGAGTTTGTGATTCACCGCGTGCTCTCCTTCCTTTCTGAATGGATGGATCCCCCACCTCCATCCCCTTCACCCTCCCTCCGTCCGTCTGTGGTGGCGGGGGACCTTGACTGTGGCCTCAGGGCAGGGGAGCGGACATCACTTACCGGGGGGGGGGGACGGAGGGGGGGGGGCGGGATGGGACCCATTGTGCGAACCTCGTGTCTGCGCTCTGTTGCTGTGCGCGGGCTCGACCAAGGGCTATTGCATCAGCGGCCAGCACCCCCCCCCCCCGGGCTATCGCGTACCCCATCCCCTCGCACACTCCCCTCCTGTCCTTTGCGTTGATAGTCTTTGATGGAGGTCAGCACCGAGCAGCCTGAACCAAACCGCCTGGAGGGTACCCTCCCCCTCCCTCAGCTCACGCAGGTCCCCTCCCCTCCCCCTCCGCCGGCGCGGCGCTCGCACGCACGTTTGGTCCAGGATGAGGACAGTATGTAGGTCAATGTCAGTCCAGCGCTATGTCGCTGGACGGCGACCCTGGCTCAATGACTAGGCGGACGCGCCAGTGGACGGCACCCCTCCGGTCCATAGATGGAGATGGCAGCTCTCGTTCAGGGTCGCCGAGGGGAGGAAGTGCGCGGGGGGAGGGGTGCTGTTGTTAGGGGTCGGTGGAGGGGGGGGGGGGGAGAGTGGCGACTGGCGAGTCAGCTGGTTCCTTTTGGAGGCGATTGGAGGACATAGCGAACAGGAAGGATGTGATTAATGATGGGCCTCATGATCCCAGACAGTCCTTGTGTGGTGGGGCTGTTTGTTCACGTGTGACCTTAACCAAACATATATTTGATCGTGACGATTTAGACATTATCTCCATATGATGCGCGATTGAATACTACCACGCAGGTGTCGGTGGTTATTGGATCATTCTCGATAACGTTATTGACTCCTTCACGTCGTCTCATTGATACTTTCTTCAGAAATTAAATCTAATTTGCCTTGAAAGCTATATCGTCATATGCCATAAGTATGGTCACACGAAATGCGGAGAAATGCTTTTAAACCCCACATTGAAACCGTTTAATATGGTTTAACTCATTACTTATATCGAAGTCCCTTCGCACATCACCCCTGGCCCCCACATCCTTTTCACGATCCACCCAGTAACATCCCAGCCTGTCACCAACGCCCTCTGGCCGCACCTTATCACCCAAGGTCACCGCGCATGCGTACTGTCTGCCTAACGTGACCTCTCGCTGACCTCGTGGTGTGGTTCCGGGGGGGGGGGGGGTTCTTCCGGCCGGCCGTCAGGGGGGGGTGAGTTCCGGTCTGAGGTGAGCTGGGTGCCTGTGTGACCCCGAGTGTCCGGCACTTCAGCTTTGGAGATGATGTATGATGTGATTCTCAGGGTCATAGTTGTGGTCGTTTATTATTATGCGAGCTGTCTTTATAGCGTTTGTTCCGGTTTTGGCTTTTATGGTAGGGTTAAAGGCAATGAGGTTTTAACTATCAAAACAAGTTGATATTGACATTAAGAACACTAAAGCACATGATATACCGTTTACTAAAGTAGTTTAAAGGCTGTTTTGTCTGTCAAGGCAGTCTAGCGTCATTTATACGCCCTTTACTCAGCTGTGTGTAGCATTATTTCGGTCAAAACGCTACATTTCACCCGCGAGATTTCGAACATATGTGTCAAGTGATTGTGTAATCACTACCAAAGACGATTTGTTGTATCCGCCAGTGAATACATTACACATCATACCAACACTTCAACTCGTAAAGCGCGCTTCACCTCTACCTCAAATACCGCTGCCCTGGAGTAACCTGCCCCCTCACAGATTTGACCACACGGCCGCTCAATCGCCTGTTTTTTCGTCGTCCTGCGGTTAGCGTCAACTTTCCACTCGACCGGAAAATATCTCACAGGTGAGCGTCCAATGGTACAGCGCCCTCTTAATCCTCTCTGAGATGTAATGACGCCAACGACTGGTGACGGATGACGCCAGTGACGGATGACGGATGACGCCCGGGTCGCTGCGGTCGCCGTCATCAGTTCCCTGTTCCTGATTTATTTGACCGCGGCCGGGGGAAGGGATTAAGAGGGGTGCGGATGTCGGAAGCTGGAGGGGAGATAATCCCTACGGATGGGACAGTTATGTTTGTTTACCGGTATTTGTTTTACGTAGGACACTGAAGGGCGAACGGTTCTGCTTCCGTGCCGTTAGATATTTGGTTTGAGTCGAAGTTAAGCTGCTTGTAGTTAGCACGATCGCAATTACTGGATAAAAACAAGAGGTTCAACTCTTGATAGATTCTTTACTTGAATTTTGTAATTACCCTTATTAGTTAGTGCGCCAGGACTCGCTAAATTCCCGCCATGAATCGATGACTGCAATGGCATGCCTGTTCGTGATGAAGAAGCATACTGTTCTACGTTTTACCGCAAATGCCTTACAGTTTTCGGCTGAAAAAAGTGCATCAATTTAATACAGATTACATTTACTTTATTTCTTGTTAGTGCGATAGCTGAACAACATATTGAATAACTAGCCAGTCACAATACCCACCGCACGCTTAACTCAAAGACCTTCAAATGACTAACGGAAACCTATAAATAATTCAGCGTTCTTGTGAACTTTGGTCATTTCTTCTGAATAGCTGGACCGCTGCATCCCTTCTGAAACCGCGCGGCGCTTTGTCTTTGATGATATTAGCTCGGTTGTTATTTGCCATGTAACCGCCACCGTTGATATCTCATGCCCATCTTGATTAACTGTTTACAGCCTAATCTGATGTTTTGTGCAGTTGTGCAGTTTACATAAGCTCAGGGTGCGTGCTTGGGGAAAAGATCGTGCTGGTAAAATAGCTGGTATTTATTTATTCGTGTGAGCGGGTATGCTTAAGTTACATCACGTGCTAAGCTCGCTTTATGGTCATGAATTGCGTGCCTGCTCTTGCCTTGACATGCGCCTCCATAGTCCTCTCATCCGATTCCCCCTCTGGTAAGATTTTGTTGTCGGAAATCAAAACTAACTATATAAGCCCAGCCTCATAGGAATGGTTTTCTCTGCCGTACCAAGGTTCGAAACTTTTCACAAATTATTTGAATCGGGATCTAAAATTAACAAAAGTTGGTTCTGAATTAACTTTCTCAATGCTAGCTGATTGCTCCTTGCGAAACATTATTGGCCTCAACTTGAACTGAGGTCTCAAATTACAAGTGATTTTTCACATCCAACGGTTCGTTTGTTTTAAAATATATTGAAGGCTGGCTCTCATTCAGTATCGCATCATGCACGTGCATTTTGTATTTCTCAATAAAAAGAAGACGATTCCCAGACCGCTAAGAATGTACGATAATAACTGCAAAACATCGCACGCAAGCGCGCGGTCCAACGGTAGTTCTGGCGGCATTCAGCATTGACTGGAAACCTTGTGTCTATTTTTATTGGTCACGTCCACTTTTCCTCTCTACCTCTTGCACCTGGTTTTACATACATAGGTTCAACTCCCCTATATAAGCCATTTCTCCACCGCAATTACAAAATTTCCCCAAATTCGTGCGGAGCTGCGGTCGGCTCGGTATTTCTTTTGCGGGTCTGCAATTGCACGTGCTCAATGAATGCACACTAGCGTGGCGGGCGCTCGGCGGCGCCCACTGGCCCTCCTGTCGCCAGTGATCCCTCTCATCCGCTCTAATACGGTCTGACTGCCACAAGGGCCACTCCCAGCACCGCTGCTACGACCTCGGCACGCGCGGCTCCCGGGGCGCGGGGGTCTGATGGCCAGCGGCGCACCTTTTTCGGTGGAGATTATCTCGCCCACGTGTGTGGATGAGCTGACCACTGGAGCTGGATTATGCGTTACATGACTGGTGTCGACAGCTTTAGACGGCGGAGTACTTTGAGGCACGCCCGTGGTTTGGCTGAGTGCGTGCTGTTTTTTTTTGTGCTCGCGCGCACGTGCATTTTTGGGATTTGGGAGAGTACGCAGCTCATCCTTCCTGGATTGAGTTGCGCTGGAACCTGTGGAGTCTGGAATTCTTCTAAATCTGTGCTGGTTTTAGTGTATTTTTAATTTGGCGAAACATTGAAGGCAGCCTCTCTGGAAATTCATGCTTATTTAACCCTATTCCTGGCGGGGGGGGGGGGGGGCCTCAGGAGCCCCCCCTGAGGTTTTTTGGTTATTTCTCCCAAACGCGTTGAGCTAGGAAGCTCAAATTTTCTGACTTTTCCTATAAGGCTTTTACGCAACATGTCTGAAAATTTTGAGTTGATCTGACCTCAGGTCAGGTCACCAGAGGCGGTTTGGTGACCCTACTTCAGAAAAGTTTGCAATCACGCCAGAGCTAGAGTTTTTGACCGATCAATTTCTTCTCTTCAGGCTTTAGTTAGGGTACCAGTATGTGCAATTTGTATATCTCGGAATTTTGATATCGGTGACCTAAGGTCAGGTCAGTTTCGCGACCTCCCCATTATAAGTCAATGGGGGAAAAATCAACTCCCTGTTTTTACCACTAAAACGAGTCGGAATGGCCCCATATACCATACATGACTTCATATACGATCAACCTTCACTACCTTGAGGTCTGTTTTGCTGTTGGGCAGCTGTGAGGTCATGTGACGTCATCAAAGGTCACCAAAGGTTTTTGGCCAATAACTCCGTACAGGAACAAGATACAGACGCTTGGATGGTCTCATTGTGTTCAGCTCGTCAAGACGCATCGAATGATATACATGATGACCTCGAGGTCACGTGACCTGAGGTCAACCTTTGACCTTGACCTTTCGAGGTCAACATATATATCATTCGATGCGGATTGACGAGAGGATCACGATGATGCCCTTAGTTTGTTCCTATCTTGACTAATTCGAAAGTTATTTGAGAAAAACTCTCTCCATATCTAGCGCCGCCATTTTGACTTTTTCGACCCCTGTGACGTCATCTTTGACCTGACCTGAAAATGACCTTTGTAAAAATTGTAGACCTTGTCCATGCGTATCCGATGCCGTTTACCGCTTGTCGCTATCTTGCTTCGTTCTCGAGATCTCAGGGGGGGGGGGGCCGAATCGGCCCCCCCCCCGCCAGTTTCTTGTCCCGGCGGAGCCCGCCAGGAATAGGGTTAAGATGAACAGCGTGGGGTAAACCAAATAAAATTGTCCTTCTCTTGCGCTTAGGGACTTTGCCCCCGTCGAAAGATAAGCTGATGTTATCAGAAATCATTCGACCGGTTCAGTTCGCGTGCCTACTGCCTAGATCCCAAGCATAATAATTGCATTGGGGAAGGTCAATACTGAGTACGTGCCGTTTTAATGTAAGGATTCACTTTAATGTCATGCTCCTAGATGGAGGGAGATAGCTGCGTTATAGTACCTATATCAAACATGATTGCGAAAAAAAGTCCCAGCAGAAGACCCTACTTTTCCGTCCCCAGGCCACGTCAAGTGTTCACTGAACAAATGTCAAATATTTTATCTTCGTGTCCTCTGATCCTGAATTTCACGACCGCAACCAAGGCCGTATAAGTTAGGTAAGATCGTCCGGGCTCGCTAATGTTACAAATCTGCAACACTACGGTGACGTCACCGGCGCATACGCTCCCCGGCTCGATCCGGACCCTGATGCGGCGGCTGCAATCGCTGCCAATCGAAAAATTACTTCTGCAATAGCGCTTTTAAATGACTTTAAAAAGGGGAAAATATGATAACAAAATAATTATGAGAATTCCTTGTCCTAACTTGGATCGTATGAACCCGCCACCTAGTGGACAACGCCGCAATTAGGGTTGAGTTGGCGATCGCCAGGTGGCTCGTCAGAAAGCTGTCAGCCGCAGGCAGGAGGGGGCCTGCAGGCGCTTAATATTATGTTAACGCCAGGTTATGCTCAGGAAAATGCGACACGCTTCGGAACGGTCATCTATCTCGAAAAAGATGCGGTGCCCTGTGGTGTTATTCCCACATGAATCGGGACCCGTAGGCCGTGTAGTCACCGGCAGCTCCCAAGGCCGCTAGGCGCTACGGAGCGATACGTAGGTAGGTAGGTACTTCGAAAATCGCTAGACAAAGGACTCAGGGGCGCAGCCAGGGAGGGGGCACACTGGGCTTTAGCCCCTCCCAAATCTAGCAGGCGCTTTCCACGATCATTCTGTGCGCCGATGTTTACAATTTTCATAGACTACTACGATATGTAGTAGTCTATGCAATTTTATATCTCTTTGTGGGTGAAGATGCACCCACAATCCTCCTCCTGGCCTGTATCCTCCTGGCCTGTCAGCGCCCTCTTCACTCGTATAATGCCCTTCTCATCGTATGGCATCCTCCTCACCACACGGCGCCCTCCTGACCTGTCGGCGCTGGCTCCCCACCATACAGCGCCCTGCTGACTTGTCGGCACCCGCTTCACGGACAGCGTCCTCCAGATCTGTCGCAGCCCTCATCACCGTGCACTGTGCAGTGCTCTCCTGACCTGTTAGCGCCCTCCTCGCCTGTCGGCGACATCTTCGCGTTCAGCGCCCTCCTGACCAGCCGGCGCCCTTTGCAACGCATAGCGCCCTCATCACCATGCATCGCCCTCCTGACCAGTCGTTCATCGTACAGCGCCCTCCTGACCTGTCGGCGCCCTCCTCACAACACATCGCGCCCTTCTGACCGGTTAGCGTTCTCCTCACCATGCAGACAATGCAACAGTGTACAATTAGGAAATCGTTAAGGAACCTATGTTTAACCATCGCCGGCACAGGCCATTTTGTCATTCGACGGCACAAGGGGGGGGGGGGTTGGTACGACCCCTCCCCCTCGCATTTGGCCCCTGATGGAGCTAGAGCTTCGCGGAAAAAACGAGCGTGTTGCCCGTCACGAGAGGAAGCCAATGATATTTAAGTTTAAGGTCCTAGGTCATCGGTTGACCTTCCAGGTCAGGTCAATGACCCAAAAATCGGGAATACCGGGACCTGTTAGAAAGTCGTAAAGTGTGGCTGCTAAGGGTTTTCCGGGGTGCTGATCACGAATATCGTGTTAGTTTTGATCACAGATGATGTCGTTAAGCGTTCAGACCAGGTCGGGTCAGATCAGAGGTCAACCGGTAGGGGTCGTGACGGGTATTCGTAGTACCTGTCATCCGTCTCTGACAGCTTCGTAGCATGTTACGAAGGCACCGAAACTACTTCGTTAATGTTCAAATGATTGCTAAATTCGAATTCAGCTCCAAAAACTAGCCTAGAAACATGTAAAACTCGAAAAAGTGAACCGAGGTCACCAAAGGTCAATGACCTGACCTGACCTTCAGGTGACCTTGACACCCACCCTAATGCATGGGAGCAACATCAAATCACATGTTTGGACGATTGAAACCACGAAAAGCTTGCAAACGCGCGGCTAATGCGAGCCAACATACGCCGAATCGTGATTCCGGCCAAACATGGTCTCGGAAAAGAGGTCACAGGTCAAAGGTCATTTGGGTCAGGGTCATGAAATTTTCAGGGTAGGTGTCAAATTGATCAATGCGAGGATACTGAAAGTTTCGTCGTGTTCGGCCGCATTTTACGCGAGTCATTCGCGAAAAACCTTAGGGGGGTTCCCCCTGTGCCGGCGAGGGTTAAAGTGATTTTAGGCGCGAATTAGTAATGAAGCATTTTCCGGAAAATAAAAGCATGACAACGTTTCTAGCGTTTCCGGAACGTTTCCGGAAAGGAACTTGTTTACAACCGTGACCCTCAAAATCATATGCAAGGCCAAACTTGCGGCGAAGGCCAGCTGAGAAGTGTACGCTCCCGTGACGTCACGGCTAATGTTAAAGAGTCGGGCGCCCGGCACATAGGAAAGCTCGGGATGACAGCCCCCTGACCGCAACCTGCAGAGCGTAGCAGTGTTCGTCGCCTGGCCAACTGTGCGTGGTTACCATGGCAACAATAGCCGGGCGCCGCTGGCCTGGGGGTGGTCGCGTGAATGAAAGTACGTAACACTGAACAGCCCGGGGCAGGCGACTGGCCGCGTGGGGGACCAGGGAGAGAATTTAGCCCGAGGCGAGTTGGTAGCGCTCGACTTTCGCTGGGGTGTCCTTTCTGCCCGCAGGTGGTTAGGTAACGCAGATATATTGCCCGCCCGAAGAGCAGAATAGAGAATGACTGTGTGTGACAGGGTAGGTCAAGTGAACAGTCGAGGTGTCCTGGTCAAGTGGGCTATCTTGGACAATTTGGCTGTTCTGAAGTTGATGGGTTTTTATTGTCGGCTGGTAGTTGTTTGGTATTTTTTGTTTGCATCATCGTAGAATGCCACGCGTTTTGTTGCTTGCTATTGGAAATCGGGTTTTGTGGGTATCATTGGAAGCCGCTCTTATGTTTTCCTTTCTTTGTATTGAGGCGGGGAAGTATTGAATAAGATTCAATTGATAAGGAATCCGAATACCTTCCAAAATCGGTGTCGTTGGAACAATTAATCACCAGCAAAGCAAACCAAAATTATCAGGAATGTCGGTTATGTTCTCGATTCGTAGCACTGACTGACTGGAAATCAGCTTTGCATGGTAGAATGTACCAAAAAGAAATAAGAACATCGTTACATTTTTGCGTGGAATGTTTGCGGGAATGGAGTCTGCGAACTCCACAATTGGTGAAATGCCGTGTGCTCAATAACCCCAAAAATAGCAGAATATGTAGCTTCACGTACCTACTTGTGCGGGCTTTGTGAGGCATGCAAAGAGAAAAAACTTATGAGCCCTAGGTGCATGCTATCTCACTACACGCCGTATGGAATTCATTCAGCGATGAACTCTTCTGACAGTAATGCTGTATCTTGGAAGGATTTGTAAGATTCTGAGGAACTTTGGCTAGTATCCATCCCCAAAAGCTGAGTTCGTAGAAGAAACCAGCTCGGATGTTTTGAGCAACCCAATTGAAATATTACTGCTGCTGAGTATCTCTGAATGTATTCAACCTTCAGTTATTAGACAATGCCGCTCACGAAACATCTGCCATTATTTCGGTCTGAGGACGGCAAATGTCTGAATGACTTCTGGTATTCTGGGCCATGATCTAAAGTAATCTCAATGAAATGTCTGTGAATGGTGAAATATTTCTTTTAAACACAAAACTCATCCATTTCCCAGCGCTAATCCCAGTTCGAGTCTGCGTTGCCTAGCAACCAGCCAATGCCGTGCGGTACTCCTCACGAAAACCCGATACGTCTTTCGATCCCTAGCCCCGCCTGCCGCTGGTCGAGGCACCGAGCGTGCCGACCTCAGGGTCGCGTCGGGAGATCCTCTCGTGCCCAAACGCTTCGCGCGGCCACGGCACGCTCATCAAATACGGATCGAGACGAGCGGTCTCTCAAAGGCTGACTGGTGCGGTTGGGATCTTTTGTGGCTTCCGCCACCATCTAAGGAAAATAGCGTGTTCGATTGGGAGGCATGTCTGTCGTTTTCAAAAGTAGAGGAATTGATTTTTTTTCAGCTGTGGTTTGGCTCACTAAGGTTTGTATGGGATAGGTGGGAGTAGTGTATATAGTTTCCTGTGAAAATATAGTTTGTTTTATTGACGTCACAAATTTGTTATCGTGCTCATCAAGGATGACATTTATTGGTGGACGTAATTATCTATTCCGAATGATGATCATTAGCTATTTTATAAGCCCGAATTAATCCCCCTAATGACCCGCAAGCTTTCAAGTTTACTAGATATTTATATAGGTATTTCATATCTGTTTGATAACGATTATGACAGTTGTCCCATCACCGTTTTTCCTTTTTAAACAAGAGCAGGAAAAGTTTTACATGTCCTTCGCGTCTTTGCCTTATCATTGGATGCAACAAATACTTGATTAACTTGTCTGCTTTTTATGTTGCACTTGTATTTCCGTTTTCCTCTTGGTTCTGGCTAAGATTTCGTGATCATTCCTCATTGCCATAACGCACTTTCAGGGACTCACACCAACGCACGGTTCTCTAAGTGACAGTGTTGATCCTTGACCTACGTTCCTCCACCTGTTTATGTATCTCTCATCGCCCTTCCACGACCTTTTGGACAGGTGTCTCTCTCACAAGCTTATTGAGAAATTGGGCATTGCCTGCTACATAACGCGAAAATGATCCGCCCTGCCTTATAAGCCTCACTTTACGATGACATACGTCTCGTATCTCTTGTCTCTCATATCAATCTTACGTATTCATCCATTTAATACACTTTAACATAATGTCTTGAACTGTTAGGTATTACTTTCGTGATTGGGCATATGATACCGACGGTCTAATTTAGATGTATTCTCACCTAACTCCGATGCCATCCCACTCCAATTTACACCAACTAGCAACCCTAATTGCAAATGTTCCTTACCAAATTCAGAAGCTACCTCGCCTGCGCATGTAGAGGCGAACAAGCTTTGAATTCCGGCCTTCGGAGCCAATTAAAGTGCCCACGGGGAGGAACCTTGAGGAAATGACATTAATCGTGCAGGTAACATCTCTGTCATTTGCATGTAATTTGCCGAATGGGCTGGGCCCAGTCTTCCTCTTCCTATGCTGGTTGTCAACAAAACAATTGAGATGTCGCCTCATGATCAGTGATTCGCCTTGATTCTGAGAATGATCGTTTGTTTGGTGTTCTTTCCTAATAATGCTAGTCAAATGATTGCAGCCTTGAGTGATGCAATATTCGAATGTAATAAGTAATTGCGCATGACTTTTAGTGTCATTCAAGCTAGAAATTCGGAGTCCTCGTGAAAATGCTTTTCAGTCATTTGTTTGGGAACATTGATTCAAGGCGATCACTTATGTTGCGGGCTATACTGTCCTCGTTAACGATTTACAACATTTTTATGACCACGTCGACTTGTACTCAACCACGTTATACTCATCTGTGTAGTATTGTTACACTGACACAATGACGATAATACACAACTTGAACACTCAAATTGTATCCGATGGCTTCGAGAACATTCATAAGACTCAAGTTATTGCATCTGAGACAATGTGTGCGGGAGGATGGGCATATCGCTAGACAACGATGTTGTTTGGTCTAATTTGGTCCCAGAGGTACCAGTGGTCTGATTGATAGAGTCCTTTGGGGAAAATTCTTATCAGGCCTGCTCCAATTGTTTGCTTTACCTCGTCTGCGTTATACGTGGTGGCGTTTTCGCGTGTGCTGCCTTCTGCAGGTTTTAGATGCTCAGTCGCTGCACTGTGCCTGACTGCCATTCTTTCAGCGGTCTTTTGGGAAAAATCGCGACACTCTTGCACGGCTCACTTTTAACGGCGACCGAATTGCCATATATGTTGTTTGGCGGCTGACTGTTGTTGACCGTTTCGTGAGACGCTTGGCATGCTTATGTGCACCTGCCTCCACAAACCTAACAGCTTCCCACGGTTACACGGTAACCGGTAACCACCATGGTTACTGGACGGTTAGGAGAATATGTCTGGCAGCGGCACTCTGTCGCAGATTGAGTGCCTTGGGAGTGAGTGGATCCTGATTGAGTTCCTCCTGAGTGCCCTGGGATGGAGAAGAGTGGGGCGATGAATGCAAATTGAATGTAGACGCTCAGTTGGCTGTTATGGCAGGCGATTAAGATGGATGAGAGTTTTGACCTCTGTCCAGTACCTTTAACGGATATGTTGAAAATGAGATGATTTTTTCGACGGAGTTGAAATATTTTAAATGAAGTCCTGTTCGTGCCTCAAATTTCCACGATGATTGTGGAAAACCTGCATCGATGAGAAAGAAGTAGAACTTTTTGTAACAGGGTGGTTGGGTTTTCACCCGAGCCATGCAAACATTACAACATTTGCTTTCTTCCATTCTTTATAGATTGTAACGTTTAATCAACTTAAAATGACCGCTAATTGTTTTCCGTTGGCTTCCCAAACCAACACCTGATTTACATTTCCAGCATCGAGCGTTGCTGTCTTCGTAGACAACCATTAACTAAACTTCACAACGCTCACTAGGATTAAATGAACTTGTCTTCAAGCCATTGACCAAAAACGAAGGAAACTATCAATCATTCCTGCCAAGTTTAGGGAGTGGAAATGGGAGTGGTCTGTTCAATCTGTCTTCCACTATCTGTGGACTAACCCTGGTTCCGGGGATTATTCTCAGGCACTGGAGCTTGGTAGATCACGACCTATCATTACATATTGCACGAGGAAGGGATAGATACACGCTTGTTGCAAAACTTGGTGTGATTATGAAACAGTGTCATAAGGTTTATCATTTCGAGTGAAGGCAACACTCAAATCGTCAATTTAATATCTCTTGCATTTATGCTGCTCTAGTGCTGTAGTTACTGTTATTGGCTCATCACTATATTCTTAGGAAAAGCGACGCATGCCTTCACACAAAAACACATTTGAAGCACTGTCGCTGAGCGCTTCTGGCTTCAATCCATTCGTAAGGTTTGTCTCCGATTGATTGTGATATACCACCCTCGTGCCGCGTGTGTGACTGCACCCAGCGACTGTCCTCTGTCGGGTCATCAGTCGATGGGAGCGGTTCCTGTCATGGCTCACCCTACCCTCCTCAGCCAATCCTAGACTGATGCACCTGACAAGACACTCCCCGACCGCACAGAAGCATAGTATCACTGACGCTAGCTCCGGCGATCTCCCCCAGTTTGTTGTTTTGACATGGCTGATTTCAATCGAACATCAAAAGTGCTGTAATGGCTGAGAATCATTGCCGTTTGTAGACAAATGATGCCGCATTTGTTGAGAGCGATCTGATCGGATGTCGCGGTCTGATACTTAGGTACCGTGTTAATGGTAATCGGCATAGCAAGGTGCGGCCGACGCGACGGCGGGCTTGGCTTCGGAGCTATCGGTCTGTCTGGCGTAAGTCTGGCTGTCTGGCTGTCTATCTGTCTATCTGTCTGGTGTAAGTCTTGCTGTCTATCTGTCTGTCTGGTCTAGCTGTCTCTCTGTGCGGGTGTGTCTGGGTCGAGCGGATCCTAACGGATCGTCTCGAGGCCCGGAGTAGACTAGCGTAGTCGGGGATTTTTTTTACACGAGATTGATATCAATATCGATTATCATAACGGCCTACACACCCAGGCTATTCGTGTTAACCCGCGCCCGGCTGGGGGTCCTGGATTTCCACGCCCTGCTGGGGGGGGGGTGTTTGAACACCCCCCCTTCTAACTCGGCTCCTGGGCCACGTAGCGATACGCGGAAGGCGGCGTTCGAAAGAGCGTCAAAAATAATGAGGAAATCACTTCGGTCAATTTTTTGGTCAGGTCAAAGGTCAGGTCACCAGAGGTCATTGAAGGCAAATTTTCGCCGATTTCCAGGTCGAATGTCGAAAATTTCCAAGAAGCCAACGCATAACTCGGGAACCAATAGAGCTACAGCGCCGCGGAAAAGCGCATTCGATAGCCCTATTAACGCCCTTTCTGAGTAATTCTCTCAGATTTGACCTAACGTCAACGGTTTTGCCTGCAGGGGGCAAAAACTGCAAAAATAACCGATTTTTTCGAAAACAGTTTTTCTGCAATAACTTTTGACCCAAGCATTGTACGAGCTTACTTTTACCGGCATCGTGTTCCTCTCGTCAAGACGCATCGAACGAACTATAATTTGACCTTGAAAGGTCAACTTGAAAATTTGACCTCAGGTCAAGGTCATGACCTGACCGGAAAGGGTCATGTTGCATATCAGTCGATCCGTATCGTTGAGCTGAACACATCTAAGGCGTTTTCATCGCTCTAGCATGCCTCTATCAAAAGTTATTTGCGAAAAACTGTTAGATACCATTCGTGACCTAAGATGACCTCAGGGCATAAACAGGGGTCACAGACACCATTTTCATGTTCAGTGTGTCTAAACCACTTGTAATTCAGTGTTTGGGAGTGTTTATAATGTCTTTCGTCCAAAATAGGCGCATTTCAATTTTCTCCCATTGACTTACAATGGTGAGGTCGCAAAATTGACCTGACCTTAGGTCATCGATATCAAAATTCTGAGATATACATTTTGTACATGCTAATGCTCTTAGCAATCGCTAAAAGTTTCAAAGCGATCGGTCACTTGGTGTAGCTATGACAGACATTGAAACTTTTTATGAGGTGAGGTCACTTCGAGTGACCTGGTGACCTGACCTTGAATGACCTTGGTCTGAAATTTTCACAACATGTGTAGAATTGATGTATGATAAGGTGTACCAAAAACGGCGGCGCTCCGCGCCGCCGTTTTTGAGATATTCGCGAAAAACCACAGGGGGGGGTGTTCAAACACCCCCCCCCCAGCAGGGCGCGGGTTAAATAGCAACTCGTCGAAATTTTTCAACTAACAAATGGGTGCAAATCGGTATATCAAAAAGTGTATTTAACAAGCTCATGGTTGGCTCCGATGGAAGGGAAGTTCTGTTGGCCAAGCCTCACACATGTTCAGGAAGGAAGGAGGGATGCAGAGGTGGTCTCCTAAGGTGCGGCTCGTGCTGATGACGTATGCAGTCGTGTTCAAAGCGCTCCGCTTTGATGTTATCGGTAGCAGGATTCCAGGAGGCGATCAAGTGGTTGGGAGTAGAAAAATTGTAAGGTGTTAACTGCTGGCGCAAATGGCTTATTTCCACGATATGCATCCACAAAGTTCGCGTGACTGTTTTCCCTTTTGTTAACCAATGCCTAGTCATCGGCCCCTTGGCATTAATTGATTATGTTTAGGAAGCGTATAATCTAATTGTTTGGTAGTGATTATATGACAACAAATTATATGGTATAAAATTTAGTGATCTGAGAGGCTTGGTTTGGATCAGACAGCTAACTAACCTTGGCGGGTCCGTCCGCTGTGGCTCTGATGGCCCTCTTGTTTCTGAGTGATAAGTCGCGTGATGGCGATATTTGCTCGTCTGAGACGATCTAATCTACTCTTAACGTGATCTTTGGACTGTTGTTGACTGCAGTCACTAAACCAGCTCTGATTTGAACTAATCCCACGCTTATGTTACGTCATGCCAGACGTATTCGCTCGCTCGTGCAGGTCCTAATTCTCTTCTTAGCTCCAGATGACCGTGCTTTTTTGAGTCATCGTGCGCCGACATTGTACGACGTTTTGCAATTATTTCTGAGAAATTGACATGGCTTCTGGAGGTCGCCTGTGTGTTGCTATCCGCAGTTTACCTCGCATGGTGTAAAATGTTTCGGACGTTCTAAATTTTAGGGAGACCTTTTTCGGTGGGTAAATCCCGTCTTTATAAAATGACGCATATGGTCTACTTTCACATATCGATAGCCGTGTTCGGTGTGTTTTCTTTTAGAATAAATATTCAGGCCCTTTTCTATTAACGTGACAGTGTGAACGGATTTAGAGTATTTTTGTGGGAACGCCCCACTTAGGCTATCATTTCTAAAATGTCTGAATTGATAACTAGCCTTTCATGAGCGATTGTTTATGTCGTGCCTATTCTTCGCACACCTTTTCACTTGCCACTCATGCACATCGGGCCAGGAGGCGCATCGCTGGTGATTTGTATCTTTAGAATGTTTGTGTCGGCATGCTTTTGTGTATGATTGTGATGTTTTCAATAGAATCCTAGTTAGGAGTTCTATTCCCAAATTTCCCAACGGCGTGTGTCCTCGCTTTGAAGTTTGTGTGTGAAATGCAACCTCCCGCATGCTTGTTCCATGAAATTTCTTTTTCTGACTTGTCACATGGATATCCCCTCTTGCCTATTGTGGCAATTTTTGTGATATGTTGTCGCGATGCTGAGGCACGCATCAGACGCATGGCGTTTTCTCACAGAGCTTACACTAGACGCTCGATTCTCACAAACATCAAAGCGGGAATAGTTGGTCCGTGAACTCTGATAATGGTATTACTGGGTACTATTTGCCGACGCGGAGAATTGACTTATCGCGCTGCCATCAAGCGGGCATTTAGACTAATGGACTTTATAGTTACTTACCTCTGAAATGCCTTTGCGCGATGCTATTTGTGCGAGCAAGGACAGTACATTCGTGCTGCTATGTTGGACTTTTGGAGTATTCTGAAGGCCTGGAAATACTGACTGTGGGTATTTACTCCTAGGCAGGTGCTAAAACAACGTCTCAATGGACAGCGATACCAAAAATTAACACAACGCGCGCATTTTTAAACCGACTGAATTCCCTTTGATGCGTCGCTATGCCGCTTCTATACATTTCCCGTCAATGACTGGTATTCCCCTTTAATTAATCCGGCGATGGTATCGCTTCATTCTGAAACGACCGTGCCCACTTCCCCATTACTATGTAACCATTTTTGTCGCCGCTCTCCGAGACCAGCCTGTCTTCCGTCCGTCCTTTCCTTCCCGTTCTTCCTGTTTGTGTTCGTGAACATTCTTCTTGTACCAGTGGGTGTGCATGGTGCTTTGACGTGCGCTGACCTTGGCCCCTCCTCAGTTCCTCGACCCCTTCCTCTCATTTCTGTCACTATCGCAGTCCAGACACTCCTTACTTGTCCTCACTGGTTTTCCTTTATGCATACTGTCTTTCATTCAACCTGGGAGGAGATTCTGTGCTTATAGATTTGTTGTCGGGTCCAGGCAGGCGAGGGTAGCCGTCTTGCAGTAAATCGGGTGAAAATTGAGCACCGATACCCACTACACTTAAGCACCCGTAAGTGTTACATCGGCAAGCGTGGTGCGACTTCATTGCTGGCCACTTTGTGGGGTATTTGACGCTCTATTCACGCATTTTTGTTAAAACCCTGAAATTAAAACATCTTAAGAAATAAGAATATGGTGTTTTAGGCATAATCCATAAGAGCTATAAATATAAATATGTTTGTAGCTGAATGAGACTGCGATAGCTGTTATCCCCCGGGTGGTTCGAATTACCATTAAAGCCCACTGAAACTGTGAGAACTATGAACGGCTAGTGACCTCATGGCGGACACACCCGTTTTAAGCGGATTGCTTTCAGCGTACCCAGGTGGTTAAGCTATTTAATATACTTCGGTTTAATTTGGAATCACTTGGTTTTAGTGCGGACCTCCATCCGACTAAGCTCTACATTATCATTGCAAATTTCATTGAATAATTCTTAAATCGTTTCCGAGCGGTAGCGTTCCCATCCGCCGAAGCCCATTCTGTGACCGCACCGGGCCTGAATTGCATGCCAAGTGGGATATCATTGCGCGGCGTTTATTGCGCCTCTTTATCGCTCTTGGTGAGCAGTGTCGACCATTTTCCGGCCCGTGAGAACACTGCCGCGTCTGCGCCGGAAGAGACGATAGACGCGAAATGACACCGTTGGCGCCTACGGGCCTACCGAGCACACCCTGGCGCCCCGGCAGGGGAGAATAAAAATCAAACCCCGGTGAGCTATCGTCCCGCCAACGAGCGGCGGCCAGGTACGCCGGAAGCTGGCGTGGCGTTTGCTGATTACGGTGGGAGCTGAGGAGACGAAGGGTCCGTCGAGGCGCGGGATGGTCGTGAGAGTCTGGCTGGGCCGTGAACGGTCCCACAGGAGTTAGAGGTTATCGTGGGGTGTCTAGAAGCGTCACGTGCGTCAAACAAGGATCGAAAGGGCGTTAACAGCGTCACACAAGGGTCAGGAGGGCGTTAAAGGCATCACAGAGACGTCACGAAGACGTCACGAGTGTCACAATAACGTCACAAGACATGGTAATGTCTCGAAGGGTCATGTGATCACATGGGTCACGGTCACCCAGGTCACGGTCACATGCGCTGCATCACGGGCGCAACTTCAAGGTGGCGTCATTGGCATGTCACGGAGGGCGTCACAGACGTCACGGGCGTCACGAATCTCCTCGTCACGGTGTGATCCTCCTCGCTCGAACGAACCCTCTCTCGTGGCAAGGTGCCATTCGTGGTGTCTCTTTCAGCCCGACTGACGGCCATTTTCGGTTCGAAAATTAAATGCCCGGACGGTGACACCCGCAGCTCTGGGTGGTCTCTGTGTCTGTCCTTGCTCTTCAACCGCCTTGCCCTTCGTTTGACGCCACCGCCGTCGTCACAGTCGCCATCACCGGACCACAGTCTCCCCCAACCCCGCCACCTTCTTCGTGATGGCGGCAGCCAATAGTCATCACTCGGCGCACTGAGGCGCTTCACCGGCGGTCGTAATGTCAATTGCGCTGACGGTTACTCGTCGTGGTGGCGGCGTGGTGGCGGTAACTCTCGGTGATGGCGACTCGTGGCGACGGTGACGGCGGTTGTTAACGTCGCGGCATTCCGGTGTCTGGGACCGCATGCCGGCGGTTTCCGGTTATCGTCCGCGATGATTGCGAGACCACTTTGTGTCTGGCCGCCGTGCAGTCCTGCGGTGATGGGCGGACGGACCTGTGGAGGGAGGGTGGGGCAGGGAAAAGAAGGGGTGCGCTGAGGGTGCTGGAAGGGGGAGCCTGGGGGACTGAGGAGGGGCAAGCCCGGGGTGGAGCGGCGATGGGACGTTGTCCGTACAGTGAGCGCGGATGGTGCTGGATGTGACGAAACCGGGGAATGATGTTCAGAACTTCAGAAGCCGAAGGCGATGGGACGGCTGATCCAGCGGAGGCTGAAATAGGGGAAGGATGGACGAGTGGGGAAGGGAAGGGCGATGAGACTTCAACCTACAACAACAGCAACAACAACCAGGGGAAGGTGTAGAAGGGATGACGGAGGGGCGAACCAGGACCACCAAGAGGCCCTTAATCTGACAAATCGCGCTTCGTGCGTTGTGCAAAGGCTGCGTTTTCTGATCTTTACCTTGATGGACAATCTTGTGCAAGGTTGCTATCTTTAAATAACATCAGCGATGTTTACATTGTAGTCACTTCCTGTTTTTCATGCTACAGTGTTACTTTGAATGCTGTTTTTCCGCTGTTAACATGCTTTGATACTAGTGGTCAACACACATCGGGACCAAACCATTTCTGCGGACTGGGGGATCGACCGCTTCCTTTTCTGGAAGGAGTGTTGGTATCAGGAGTACATGATCGGAATCCTCATGGTTCCATTCATGCCGCGATTTTTCAACCTACTCCTCAGACTATTGGATTTCTCTTTCAAAGCGCATTAGCTTCTTGCTGAAATTATGAAATTCCTGGGAATCAATGACACGTTTCTCATGCTTTTCGAACGTGTGTAAGCTCCTGCTCAGACTCACCACTCCTATGAAAAGCCTGTAGTTGTGCGGGACCTCAGACCATGCATTCGTTTTTGTTGGTCAAATAGTAACAGTGTTCTGGTGAGATTTGTCAGTTTCAGTTGCAGAATACTGGACTGTTACGATCGTCGCAACATGCCATTTTGCCGTCTCAACAAAGTCCAAAGGCACATATCACGTACTCATGCGCAACATTTGTGGCGACACCTGCGATAGACGCTACTGGATTTGAGTTTATTTGTTGCTTTGTTACCGAAATATGCACGAATAAGGATGAGAATTGGGTCATCGTGGTGGAGAGAACAGCACCATTTCGTCGAATATTAGTGGATGTTCACCGCGAACCGTCAAAGGATCATAATTTTCCAGACAATTTGCTGTTTCTTGATTTATAACAAACTGTCCTTGGAAGTGAACTTTAAATATGCGTCCCATACAGCCATGAACTGGGATAAAAAAAACCGCTGAATCACATTTTCTTTTATGTTTATTTCCAATGCCTTTGGAATCTCGAACATCCATTTAATCCTCGATATCCGTGCATACTGTGAATCCCACACATTCCACGTTGGGAGTGCCCTGACCGCCCGCGTTGTCAGACCACAGTTCTGCGCGGCTGCGGCAAATGACTGGCGCACCGGACACGCTCCTGGCGCACCCACCTGAGGAGGGGGGGGGCTGCTGGGGGGGGGGGGAGGATCACGTTTGATCCAGAGATGCGACCGATCCCGCCGCCGACAGTCGCTCGTAGACTGAAGATGGCGACCGGATGATCTGTGATTACATGGCGGCGTCTGTAGATAAACAACTGACCTGGAACGCGGCACGTCTGCCTGCTTGTCTGCCTGTCTGTCTGTCTGTCTGTCACTATTATCTGTTGGGGTGCACGTCAGAATAGCTAGTGACATTTGAGCTAGTGACTTTTGAACTAGTACAAAACAGCTAGTGCCTCAAAACAGCTAGTGACAAAACAGCTAGCGTCAAAATAGCTAGTGAAGCAAAATAGCTAGTGCTTAGAAACAGCTAATGACAAAACAGCTAGCGTCAAAGTAGCTAGTGAAGCATAAAGAGCTAGTGCCTCAAGACAGCTAGTGACGAAATAGCTATCGTCAAAATAGCAATTTCGTTGGACCTCTGTTCCCTTCCCATTCACTTCGCTTCAAAAATGCAAGATATCTATGACTGTAACTATGTATTTCCCGCGATATGCCATCTCTTTAATTTCCCGGTGCCCCGCTTCTAATTTGTTGTTTGTCCTAGGGATCCCGTCCTCTGCCCTCCTAGCATTCCAAATAATTTTGTCAAACTACGGTGCTCTTCTGCTCCTTCTACCCGTGGGGACTCTTCGTCGGGAAAGAATCTATAATAGCTGCTCTACGAATAAGCTATTTTGCTTATTAGCTATTAGTCGACGCTAGCGATTTCTATAGCTACATGGGCGTAGGAACGGCTGGAACATTGTGGGTGCATGGGTGCAGAAATCCAGCCATGGCCGGTGAAGCCGGGGGGGGGGGGGGGAGGGGGTAGGGAGCGGCACCCGAGCGGAGGCTCCTTGTGAGCTTTGAGGGGTGTACCATGTCGAAAAGGTACCTACCGATGATAAGTGTATTTAGAAGCGTTGATAATGTCAATATTGACTACCGCAAAAAGTACCTAAATGCGGCTAACTTAGCCATTTTCGAAGATAGGTATCGGGCTAAAACTTTTGACAGTGGGTCATCGGTATGTGTTCAATCACATGTGTTCCGTTGCTTCCTTTTTTACTTAAGCGCAAATGTAAGTTTTGAAGACCATCACTGATCACAGTAGCAAACGCTTCTATGGGTGGAAAGTGGGCAAAATATCCTGAATTTGTTGTGCTGCATGGGAAGTAGTGTTGATGAGAAAAGGGGTTTTTGTTCCAGATTATTGTGGGTGCAGAATACATTGTCTGCACCCACTGGAGAATTATTGTGGGTGCAACTGCACCCACTGCACCCATGGTTCCTACGCTTATGACTAGCTATAATGAAGCACTAGCTATTTTGCTCTACTAGCTATATTGACGCTAGCTGTTTAGTCACTAGCTGATTTAATGCACTAGCTATTTTGCATTACTAGCTATTTTGGCGCTAGCTGTGTTGTCACTAGCTGTTTTGAAGCACTAGCTCTTTTGTACTAGCTCAAAAGTCACTAGCTCAATAGTCACTAGCTGTTTTGACGTGGACCCTATCTGTTGTCGGTTTGTGAGACAGTCTGCCTGTCTGTTGTACTTGTGTCTCTGCCTGTGTGTCTGTACCTATCTGTTGTTCTGTCTGTAGGCCTGTCTGTGCTGCTTTTATAGGCATGCCCCCGATTTATTTATGGTAACAACAAGATTAGTTACATTCCTCGTTTGATTTATTTATTAGACTATTTCGTTTCCTTCCCTTTTCTTCGCTGATTATTTGCATTTCAAGTAACTCTAGCGGTGTCCAACGCCACTCACTGTAACTCCCGCCCTTCCGCTTACCTTGCTACTTCCTAACCACTCCCCTTATCACTCCCCTAGCCACCCCCTGGCCACTCCCTCACCACTCCTTCCATCCCCTCCCCGAACCCTCGCAGCCGGATCGGGCGTGGTCTGAAGCATTAGCGTTGCCGACGTCGGTGGTCTGGTGTTTCTGGTGGAAGTGCTGCGTTTTCTGGTCGATTTGCCACCCGGCATCTGTGCTGGAGCGACGAAGCGCGCCGGCCTCGGCGCGGCGGCCACTGACCGCGCCGGCATTGCCGCATCGCTGCGCAGTGACCGCCACGCTGCGCCAGGTGCGCCGCAGAAGCCGTGGATCGCCCTGTGCGCCATGGATGTCTCAAGGGTGGGCTTTGAGTCCTAGGGTCGCGAGTGGTTTCGTTTTTAGGCGTTCCGTGTGCGAGTGTGAAACTGGGAGAACGGGAGTTTCGTGCTGGGTGAATCGTCCGCTTGTTCCGAGAAAGGTGGTGTAAAAATGGTGCGGTTTAGATCCTCTTAGCCTGGAAGACTAGCCTTGTTTGTGGATGTTTTCATTTGGCGTGGATGCTTGCACTGTGCGGTATTTATTCTAGAGCATTGCACTTAGCGCATGCTTAATCTTTTTTAAGTTGCAGAACTTCACAGGAACGGCAATCTGCTTTCTTCTGTCAAGATTATACATCTGAAAGGAGTTTCGGCACATCTTAAGTTCGCTCTAGATGTAAACGGGACTGTAAAAGTGCCTTTTTGAGCTGTATTATTCGCAGCGAAATCTTCTTCCAGGAGCGCGTTGTGCCTTGACCGTCGTTCATCGTTACCTCACTTTGCGTTTCCATGAATGACAACCAGCTTGGATTTCACCAACGTCGGCGGTATTCGAGGACCTCTATATACCATGCCGGTGCCTGGTTCGGCCTGTCGTGAATGAAAACCTGTTTGAATGGACTGACCGAGGGGTTTTAATAGATCGCTTGTCCTGTCTATTGTGACTGCAAACATTTCGCTGGCAGTTGACGCCAACTGCCAAATTCCGCATTAATTAGCTCCGGTAATAAACCATTATCAACAATCAAAGCGGAAACGTTTTTATGGTGCCGACAAAGTGCTTCCGCCTTCTTCCTCGGTCGTTCCGCATACTCGCAGCTTTTGATGGTAGAAGTGCCGCGCAGTTTTGTTGGGGTATTCTCAAAACGTTGGTTTCTTCAACTTTCTGTAGTTCCCTAGTTAGAGAGCCGGATGGGCTTTTGGGTTCATGGGTATCCTGTTGAGCGCGTCAGCGATATCTTTGAGTGATTATCAATGATTTAATTTAGCGTTTTTCTGTTCCATTTCCCCTTAGTTCTTTTGACTGCGAAAAGGATTCATTAGAAGCTCTTCAGGATTTGGTTTTTTAAGTTTGTCATAAGTGTCATGGGAGCTGGTTTTCATTCCTGATTTGCTTACATCCTCGTGTGACCTCGTGACAGTCAATTACGGAACTGTTTGCGTGTCATATCGCCCAGAACCGACCGAATTGTATGATGCAAAATCAATTGTTCGCAGCTCTCCTAATTTGCTTTGACAACCGGCTGGTTACCCTAAAAATGAATGTTTTTTATCACTTAAAGCGGACATTCATTCTGCTGTGTCCGCCTCCCAGCTTCCATTCGCTTGTAGACTTCCTGCCTTCCTCCACCCTTCAGCTTACACTTCAGCTGTCTGCCTCTTCTCCGCCATCTGCCGATCTTCCAACCCCGGGTTGATCGCCCTGTTCTGTCGGCGCCTCTTTCACCTTTTCTGACCCGAGCAGCCAGCTGCTGGGGTGAGCTGCCGAGCCTTTGACCGCTCTAAGCTTCCAGACGGTGCCCCTGACCTCTAGCAGGCGCATGTAGCCCATGTGGCGCAGTAGCGACATTGGTGGCGGGGCAGTGACAATCAGGTACTCATCTTGGTAGAATGTGGCTTGACCGGGGATGAATCGGCCTCTCGGGAAGGGGAGGGGGAGAGGTCGCGGCTGTACACCGACCCTGGGACACGGACTGCCCCAACGTCCAAAACTGCGGGAACTGCGGAAAGTCGCTGACGTCATCTGTGACTGAGCTAAGAAATGATGATGCTGCTGAGACGAAGCTCAAACTGGTAAATGGTGTGACGATATCACGATTTTTTTTTATTGGCGTCGCTTCGATTCCTGTTCCGTGATTTTTCGTCCGAGTCTTGTGCACCGCGAAAGTGGTTCCTTTGACTGCAACGAAACTGGTTTGATCGTGTGGCCAGTGAGGCGCCGAAAACGAAATTGTTTTCACCCTACTCTACCGAAAAGTTGGTTTTGGCACCGGTTTGCCGATTCCGTTTCAGGCCCCGGGATTTCGGTATCCACCATCCCTGTCAACATGGCGCGAAAGACTTGTTGAGCATGTCAAGACTCATCGGATTGTTAGATGTTCGATTAACTTCTGTTGTCCTCTCTTGTTTTGCAGCAGCAGTACCGTAACATACGTTGCTTTTGAAAGCATTAGCATGAATTGAAAGTGCGAGCACCCAAGCTGCGACGTTGTCACGTGCTGGAAACCATCAACGGGTTGCTCTAAACCTACTCCCTGAAGGCAGCTACAGTAGCTTGAAGGGTTGACGCATCAACTCTCCAAGCTGATAAAGCTCTTTCGTGTCTAGCCAATCATTTTCTTGGAACTCTTGAGTTGGACACTTTGTATCTTTTCCTGAAGTTGCATGAGTAGAAGTCGATTTCCGTGACATTTGTGAGTCAGCGACTTGTCGATCGCACTTATTGGCTCGATTTCATCTCCAGGGAGTTACCGACGTCTTTCTGGGATTGTTACTCCTATGTTCCGCAATCAGTTTCTTACATGTTCCGCAATCAGTTTCTTAGGTACATGTTCCGCAATCAGTTAAGGCGTCATGACCGCCTTCCCATTGCTGTCCATCAGACTTGCGCGATTTCATGAGCGCTAACGACCTTGCAGTGGTGAGCTACGCGTCCTGAAACCTCAACAACCAACCCCCTTTTTTGAGTTATTCCACCTCCGCCAACCTGTACCGTACCAACCACCCATCCTTGCCAGACACCTACTAATTACTATCCTAAAACTACGCCCTCAACTAGCGCTTATCCGGGTTATTCCGCAGACACTCTTCCCAGTCCCTATTAAAGAGATGCTTCCCAGGCACTTCCCCTCAGCACCGTACGCTCATAAACGTCCCTTTCTCTGGCGGGAAGCTTTGTCAGCTATCAGCTCAATCATACATCCACTCCGGCTGCGGTTCGGATACTGGTGAGCTTCGAACGGATCACAGCTCACGGAAGTGGCTTCCAGCGCTGTGGGGAGCTGCCGCAGCTCACTGATGGCTGGAAGCTGCGGGAAGAGGTAAAAGGGATGGAGGGAGGATGTGTGGTAGAATGGGGTGGAGGGTTTAGTGGGGATGTTCTGAAATATGGTGTGGCAAGGCTGGAAAAATCTTTGGTGAGATATTCGGGGTCGGCGATCTAAGATTGCTGGTTCTAATTTTAGTGACACAGCAATTGTTGCCGTGATAAAATGTTGACTGATCCTCTCAGTCATCAGAGTGCGTATGCAAAGATCTGGCACTTAGGTTTAGTAGTGGACTCGAAAGTCAGAGCTTGCTTTGCGGGTACCATGTATGAGTTCATGTGAAACGGTCTTTTGGGGGCGAAGCAAACACTTAGGAATATTTTATAGGGACAGCATTAATACAGACTGAATGCATCAACCCTGATCTCAATAAAAAGCTAAATACGTTTCGTCGTTTCGGATATGTCCGCTGTGTACCACGAAAGTGGCAGTACAACTTACAAAGTCTGCTCTTCAGAAGTTGCATCTCTACTTCACCGGCTGGTGATTTGGGGAGGTGGGCGCTGTAGCACTGAGGGTCGGAGGGGAGGGGGGAGGGTGCACACCGTCTGCACGCATCACGCGCAGCCGCACGCAGCAGCCATGAACTGCGCGATGTCAACGAACGACACGGTTGGTTACTTGACCGCGAGGAGACGGTTTGGCCGGCGCCCGGCAGTCTTGAGTTAGTTCGGCAGTCGGCCGCTAGGTGCGCGCAGGTCGCCACTCGGTCCGTCCTACTAGGCTGAGACGGGATCGGGAGGGAGCTGGGCTCGGAAACTTGGGGATCCGGAGCCAGGGAGTTTTACGATCTGCAGCTATGAATTGCATGATCGGGAGCTCATCAGCGTGGTCTGTGAGCTCGGTAGCTCTTGGATCGAGAGCTTGGGTGCTCAGTTTGGGAGTTGAGCAGCCTGGCAGCTGAATTCAGGAGCTCGAAGCTCTAATCGGCAGCTGGGGAGCCTCAGCGGCAGAGAGTAAAATCGCTTATTTGTATTGATAGCTTTAGCATGTAAAGTACGCATTAAGTGGCCCTTGGGTGTGGTAAACTGACACGAATAGGACGGTCTATTGAGTCGCGTGTGGATCTAAATCCAGTTTGATTCACATCGAATAAACCGTCTCATGTGTTCTGTATTTTATTTAACCTAATCGATTGCAAAGCAGATTCAGATCTAGCTCGACTGTCTCTAAAACTTTCAAATTGGGCCGATTTGGGTTTGATTTAAAACCTTCTCTACTTAACCGTTTTTCGTTGCGAGTCATGCACATGAAGCGTGCCTTCAAACGACCTCGTACCCGTGGTGGCGTGAGTACTAAGACGAACCCGGGGTCGACGCGACCCAGGGGGTTGGCCCGGCTTCTGAGGCCGACGTGGGAACTAAAAAACCTCCGAATATCTCCCAAAAATGGCCGTTTGTGCAACTGAACTTCGTGCCATCACCGACGCGAAAGTTCGGACAGTCTGAAGGCCTCTTGTCTGTTCAGTGCGATCAGCGAGGGGTGATAATTATTTTTAGATATTTGAAATGCATGCTAAGCGCGGTGGATTAACATACGTTATCCTTGATTAATGGCCAGGAACGCTGGCAGCGGGCGTTTCGTTCCGTGCGCACTGTAACACTGACTGCATGCCCACAAACAACTGAGGGAGGCGTCTTCGCCTGGCTGACTTCGTGTCTTCGTAGCATGAAAGCCGGACCGATAAATGATGATAGCCAGTACGCTCGGTGATTTTAACAGAAAATATATCACAATTTTATGCCTGTTTGTGGGTTGAAAACATCATTTTGGTGAGATACAGTCGATGGGCCTCCCGACGTCTTCGTCTTTTTTCACACATCCGCTATCTGCTGTCACTCGCCACATTAAATCGACCATTTGTTGGCACGATATTTATGGTCCCCTCGTTATTAACACAGCCTAACAAGTGGTATATTTCGTGGCTTTTCTCTTTATGTTTCTTCATAGGCATATTGAGCAAACTGGGAGCTTGGATTGTCTTCAACTATGTAGTGCCATATGCCTCACAATATGAAGTCTCTGCCAGGTCTCAGGTTATTTCTTTCCAGTGGTTTCTGGCGCAAGCTCCTCGCATTTAGTGTAAATTTGCGATAGCTTATCGCTAATCGTCTTCTCTTAAGCGTTCATCGCTTTTTTGCACATCGCTCACCCAGCTCCAGATCCTGCATAAATAATCCAATTCCCATTGAAACTCCCGACTTACGCCAATTTCAACGTCTGACCATTACACACCATGCAGTCTTGAGCTTACTGTCCCGTGACGATCCGGACTTTTCTGGCCGGTCGCGCTTGACTGTGTTGCTGGGTAAGGGAGGGGGGGGGGGGGGGGGGGAGGCAGGGGGATTGAAGGTTGGCGAGAGGGGATGGTCAAGACCGCATGAGTATCTTTCCTGAGAAGGTATGAAAATTAGCACACTCTACGTTGGCAATGGGCACAGTCGTGCAGAACATTTCATAATGGAATGTTTTACCGTGAAGTGGCGTTATTCGTTGTTTTTATTATACGCGGCAGTCATGCATGCTCTCGTGTTCATTTTGGCTGGTGTTCGTTCTTATTGCTATTTTGAGGCATGCGAGAAAAACCGAGAAAACAGAAAATTGTGTTTTTGACTGCTACTGATTATCATGGGAGACTGCACGTGCACGTACTGGCTCAGGTATGGACAGAGTGCAAGTTAGCAACGTATTCTCAAGACGCGATGTGCGACAAGAATACTAATAATCTTTTGCAGTCATGTGTGGTAAACGGTAAACCTCTGCGTACTAAATAACTTCCTTGTAAAGTTTGGAAAGCACCTTCCTGACTACTGTTGTTTTGGTTGGAATAGTTATGCACCTTAGACGGGCCGCGCGGCCAATTTTAATCGAGACAATACTATCCAGATAATCTCAAATTAGCACTTGTCCGTGTTGCGGACGCAGTCTAAATTTCATGATTTTCAGCTTGCCGACTCCTTCTGAGCCCCGTAACCCACGTTTCACCCGTCAACCGAAGGGAGTTGCGTGAGCCGACATTTCGCCACCAGGCGTTCATTTTGCTCGTTCATGTGGTTTGGAGGACAGACGGGACTGCTTTCACGGCAGCTTTCATCTGCCACTGCCGCTGCTTTTGTTGTAGGTCTTCCTGGTAGATCCGGAGTCCTAGTGCAGGTTTCTGGTCCGTTTCAGTATCCACTTCTACTGTAGATCCCGGGTCCTGCTGCATGCTCCTTGCCCTGCTACTGGTCCCAGATCCCAGGGTGGATGGTGTATTTCTCATAGTGAGATAAACAACATGTGTCGCGCTACCAATTGATGTGTAGATCGTGACCGCCATGGTATGGAATCACGTCGAGCGATGAGCCTGGCTAAGTGGCTAGTCATTCCTGAAGCGAGGGTAGGCACTAGAGGGATAAGGGTAGGCGTCACTAGGCACTAGCAAGGGTGTGAGAGGATTAGGCGGTAAATGACTTGTGCAGGTGCCAGGGAAGGGTGGTGAAGGGGTGGTCCTGTCACTTCAGACCTCCTCTTTTGGTGTTGACGAGTAGTTGCTTGTGAATGTGTATCTCATTGTATTACAAGCGTCTTAGAAGGGGCGGGAAGGGATAGAGCTGTCGCCGGATGAGTTATGCTATACGAGAGCACTTAACAGTAGTCTATGACTCTATACGCCAGTAGTCTGATAGCTACATGTGTTATGTTTGTTTTGCGAGCTACCGTATCAGCATTTGGATCAGAACATTATTGATTGCTGATGGCTGTTTAGGGAACATAGCCAAGCGAACAACTAAATGCACTAGGTAGGTACTGGAAAGATAAGTTTTCTGGTAAGACAACGTTAAAGCATTCTTATCATAGCGATGGTACTTGAGCTAATGTCTGTTGCTGATCTTCTTTTTTATAGAAAAAAACATTCATAATATAGATTGTCGAATTGAAGGTCCGAGGATTATTGGAAGGGCACTTGGTAACACCGCCTTGAAAAGAAAAAAATATGCCACTTTGTGAAACTGCTATCGTTGCTGTGTTGGGTTATGCTCCCAACCCGTGTCCACTTTCCCGTCAAGGTATCCGGACGTCAAACAGGTAATGTGAAACGGGCTCCTGGCTGATCTTATGACATTCCCCATAGTACCGCGCCAGCGCCTTCAAGTTCATATTGCTCAACGAAACCAGACCGGCCAGACCATCCAGCCCCCTGATCTCGTGAACTTCTCTCCCGAAGAACATGCTGGGGCGACAACATGCCTTCACGATCGCCGTAAGGAGGAGGCTGACCGATCTAAAGTGACGGTAGCCTAAATGATCACTGATCTTTGGTTAGTCTTGCGAAGCTTTTTTCGCAAATCAATTTACAGGACTGAAGGAAACGTGCCAGCCTGCCGTAAGGTGCACGCTCTTCATTCTTCAACTCTTCTCAAACAAGGGGACAGATCATTAATTACGGGGCTTACCCACCTTCCTCCCCCCCCACACACACACAATATGTTAGACGAGTGTTTCAGTGTTTCTAGACAGATTTTCAGACCCAGAGACATCAACATTTAGCCGTTCCCGCAGCCGAACCGGCCTCACCGGCGCCGACGCTCCCGCACCGCTGTACGTTTCTTCGTTGCTCAACTGTGTTGGCGTGCAGAATTTTGCTGATTTTGCTCGGCCGAGGCCGGCTTTCTCTATCGGCAGGGTAGGGGTGAAATCTCGGCAGGACTAGGCCCGGCGTCTCGCCCGTGGAGGAGAGCACGGGTTGTGAAATACTGCGGTCGTCCCAGCTGCGGATGCGGACGTGTGTTGTGCATCTCTGGGGTGCACTTGGAGACGTGAACTCGTATTTGAGATGCAGGTTTAGGTGTAAACTGCGTCGCAAGTACAGGGAGACACAGTACAGGCAGCTACTTTGAAGATTGAGTAACGATAGCCGCTTTGCACAGTCACGTTGTTAAGTTGTCGGACATAAATACCTACTTCGAATTTCGATTTGTATAATTTGGTGGCCGAAGTTTTGCCATAAATAACAAAGATGGTAAAGCTCCAGTCTTCCTTTATGTCGTGATGGGGCAAATGACAACAATTAATGATGGTATTTTGAAGATGGTATTTGACCGCAAAGACGATAAAATTCGAATCGGCGTCTGCCCCGCCCGTCTGTACCCGGTTGATTAGCCAGCTGATCGTGATGCGTGCATTACAGACGACGCCATGTTGGTCGTGCCGGCCGCCATGTTGCGTAACCCAATCACCGTGTCCTCACGGTGTCCCAGCGGCAGACATGGCCCCGAAATGCGACGAGCATGGCCCGAGGATCACAATTTGCGAAATGGTGTTTATCTGCGGCATGGGCGCGGCGTTTTTGGTCGAACGACCGCCTGAGAAAGCTGACCAAATCCTCTGACATCATCGCGGCACGGTGTAAAAGCCGCTAAATCGTCGTAAAGAACTAGCTTTTGGTGTAAAAATGCGGCGAGTTACAATGAATTTGCGCGGATTGTGTGGTGAATAATTCATATGACTAACAGTTTGTTGGATATGTTGAGATAACCAGTTATTTTCAGTTGTGCTGGCGATCTCTTCCTTAAATTTACGATTTCCAAATAATATGAGTTTCAACTTTAAGCAGATGTATGACAATATTATCTGTGTTATCTTTTAGGTAAGGTATCATGACTTCATGCATTTCGGCTGATCTTTACTAACAGACATTGAGAAATGCCATCAGCGTCACACTAACGTGCCTTAAAGCACGCGAACTTCACTCTCGCTGCTATCTCACTCTCTCTTCACTCCTCTCTCTCTCCGTCCGTCTCTCTCTCTCTCTCTCTCTCTCTCTCTCTCTCTCTCTCTCTCTCTCTCTCTCTCTCTCTCTCTCTCTCTCTCTCTCTCTCTCTCTCTCTCTCTCTCTCTCTCTCTCTCTCACATCTTCCTTTCTATTTTCCCTCAGCAACTTAACCTCTCGTCGCCTCCTTCCTATTTAATCATTGACATCGAATACGTTAATTAAGATACTCTTGTGTTGTTACACCCATTCCAATCCTAGCACATCTTCCCGAACACGCCTGAACTCTGACTTTTTTACTCATAGGTGAATTCTAGTACGGTCGTTTTAGTTCGTTCTAGATCGGCCTTTTGCAGTATCACGCCAGTCGCTATGTCTCTCAGTCCCCACGCAACCATTACCCACTCTTTGTAGACACCCGGGCACTACCACCTGGACTGCACGCGGTTGGCCACAACAGGTGTTCCCTGTCGAACATCCCATGCCGTCTGGTGGTCTGCATATTTACCCGACGTCTGTATCACGTGGGTCGCCAGATGTCCAATGGACAGGCCCAGAGGCAGCTGTGCTCGAACAGGTGTGTCCAAGAAAACAGCTCTTTGAAACAGAAGGACGAGTTCAAGAAGACAGGCGTGTCCCTTGGTGTCGTTTCATGGCAGGGCTTAAACCCTACTAATAGCTTCGATATTTTAGCATAGTCCCATGGCGATGCATGGGAAAGAATTAGAATGACAGAGCATTCTAAAACTAATCAGTAGAACCCTGCCAAAAAATTTAATAAAGTGACATAAGTGGGTTTATCAAAGCAGAGAGCTTTGTCCAAGTTGGTGAACGTCTACATAAGCAGACAGCGCCTCCAAACAGCACGTTTAAACAGTCACGTGTATTTGCACGGGATGCCGCGCAGGCGATGTGCGACGCTTTGCTTCTAGTTCTAGGTGCGTGCTGCGCGTTGGATGGATGCGCTGCGCCAAATTCGGGCCGGTATTGTAACCGGGACTTACGCAACCTAGTCGTAGTCTGGTGCGCGGGACAGCCTCATAAATCGCGACTACGAACTACGCCGACTGGTGGAGGAATTTGGAGGAGTAAATGAATGGGTTAATGTGTTATTGTGCTTTGCTGTGGTGGTTAGCGTGATTCTGCGAACTGCAATAAGTTGGGTGAAGTCCCAAATCACTATGTCGTGAAGGGGCTACGATGGCTTGTTTGCAGAAAGGACATGCTGTAGTTAATATTTATGAAATAGGATGATGTGGAATTTCAGTTACGAAATAGGATGTTTGTCGTTTGTGTCCAAGAATAGAGGTCACTTAAGGAGGGCGAGGGGAGAACTACTTTGCAGATGATGAATGACTTTCGACTCATTCGTTTTCTGCAGTCATTTGTCGTTTTGTTGTCGTTTAGCTCGGTGCTTTACGAATTATTGTTCCTGAAGGTCACGAGCGCATTTTTTTCGTCTTGATCGCTCGAGTTTCGTGATCGAAACAACATGTATTACCATTACTTCTTTAGCACGTGCGGTTTGCTGAAAAAAAAAGTTGCAGCACGGCAAGGACATATTCATTGTCGAATCTCTGCACCGTCATTGCAAAGTAGTTTTGACATTTCTTAAAACACCTTGGCAAACCCACTACACTCAAGACCTTGTAACTGGTTCTAATTCAGTGATTGCTTTGAAAGTTCATGCCCTTTTCGCTCACTTGTGATAACTCACATGCGCCATCATATGACAGGAAGCAAGCTTACGTAGTTTATTACTATTACCTCAGCACAATTCCGGGAAAAACGGTCACCAATCCAGAATAAGATTAAAAACAGACATCTTTTATGCCATTTTTAGATCGACAGAACTTGCCGGTGCTGGTCAAATCTGGCCCGTGTTGTCTGTCATCAGCCAGCGCTCCCCTCTATCCCTTTTAACCACTCAGCTAACTTTACCTGCAGTAGCGCCGTTCTTCTTTTACGTGACCTCCGTCTCTCCTGGCTCTTCTCTCCTGTCTTTAGCTTTCGTTGATTTCTTCACTCTTCTATCTGCACCAGACTTCGCTCTTCTTTCTAGGTATTCTCTAGGCACCTGGTACACGGTCACCTCTCTTCGACTTATTCTTGTGCCTGTAACTCTTTCCTCACTTTTCTTCTGTCCTGTCCTTACCTTTCTGTCTCCGCCTTCGTCTCCAGCCTTTCTTCACCCTCCCCTCCTCCTGATTGCCATCTCTCTGCCGCTCTGATCTGATGACATCGCCCTCGCACAGTCCGAGCGACCGTGCCACGCTGCCCAAAGACATCGTCCTTATTCGGTCTCAGAGCAGACTCCTGAGCCGCAGTTCTCTGAACTTAGCTCGGCAGGGACGAGGCGGTGGCCTTAGCCTAGTGACCGGTGACCTTAGCCCAGTGGCTTTCAGAATCGGGATGGCAACTGCAATAGTGCAGCGATGAGCTAAGGACGGGTAGATGGACAGATGGGGAGGGGAGGGGTGGGGACCGGGCTGGCGGGTGCAGTGGGAGGGTGGGGAGGAGGGAGGGAGTTGTAAGGAAACGAGGACCGGAGCGATGGACAGACGAGGCTGGTGCAAAAGCTGAGACGGTTGTATAAACTGTTTGAACTTTTTTGCATAAACGACTTGGATTGGAATAGTTTGGTTTGGTAAGCTCTCAGAAATCGGCGCAATGTTTTACCGTGTCGGGTTATAGAATCGCAGGAACAAATTTTTGTAACAGATGAGGTCATTAGGTACATTCTTTGACCGTTTGATATGAGTGGGACGAGAAGGGCTCATAACAGAGCGAACTTTTCCCAGTGGAATAGTTTTGACTCCTTTTGACATAAGTTAACTATGACTGATCTTCCCACGGGCTAAATAGGAGGTTATTCTAGGTACCCCACTAGAGTCTAGGGAGTCTAGTCTAGGGAGCTGTCTAGTCTAGGGGAGAGTCTAGAAACCCCACTGGATGGAAGGTTGGTGCTGACTGCTGAGTCGCTGACACTCCCCTCTCCGTCTCTCGGCGACGCTCTGCGGGGTTAGGCTGTACCGCCACACACTGAACCGCCCGGGGCGATGGCGGCAATAGCGACGGAGCGGCGGTGGAGGTGGCGGTGGTGGTTCTCTCACCGGAGGCATGGAGAAGCGAATGGCTCGCTTGCTACAAACTCGGATCACATAATACTGTGATGCGAATGCATCCGGGAGCTGGACACCCCACGATTGAAAGCAGGCTTTGTGGGGCCCTGTTTTTTTTCTCTCTCAAAAGGAGCACTGAGCATATGTTTCTTTTGATCCCAAAATGGTTGAGAATGCTTTGTTGTTGTAAAAAACAGCTAAATAAATGTCATCAAGTAGACGTCGTACAAGTACCCGACCAGTATAACGCCTTTTGTGGCGACTAACGGAGCGAGCGAGAGGGTGGGCCTTGCACGTGCGAAATTGCGAGGGGGTACCTTCAACTGACTTGTGCACGGCACCTTACTAACCGGTCTCTAGCGATGTGCCAAATTTGAGCACAATCGGCCCAGCCGTTCTCGAGATCTGGAAGCGGCACCCTGCACGTGCGCACGTGCAAAATGGGTCCCAACTGACTTGTGCACGGCACCCTACTAACTGCTCCGTAGCCGTGTACCAAATTTGAGCGCAATCGGTCCAGCCGTTCTCGAGATCTGGAATCGACCCCTGCACGTGCGCACGTGCAGCAGCACCCCAACTCTGGCACATGTATATGCATTGCCTAGTAGGTGCCTACCTACATGCCAACTCTCAGCGCAATCGGCCCAGTAGTTACCGAGATATTGCAACAATTACAAAAGTGACACCTCTTCGTTTTGCACGTGGCACGTGCATAAGGGGTCACCCACATGCATCGGGAATAGTGTAATACTTGGTAGAAGGAATGAGGCTACCCTACAAAATTTACCGCATGTAAATCGGTCAAGTGGTCGCTGAGATATAAGCCTCGCAAAAGCGTGACCACGGCCGGCCGGCCGGCCGGCCGGCCGCTCATACTCAGAAATTTCCGTTAATCTAAGGAAAGACTACGCTCGCTTCGCTCGCTCCGTAATAAGCGTTTCCGTTAGTGTAATGACAGACCCCTTGAGGTATATATCCCTTGTTTGACGTTAAAGCATCTCTCCAGCCTGTCCTGTGTGCATCCTGGATGCTAATTTGTCTGCCATTAGGTTCGTCTGTAAGTATATGGGAAGAGGAAGGGCAGCCTTTGCAAGGACATCAGATTTTTACAGGGTTTAGGGTATGTCGAGTGCTTTCGCGATACATGCGATTGGGAGAATTTACACAGGTTTCTGAGGAATAAAGAAGAATGCAAATCCTGTGTATCTCTCCCGCATTTTCTTCAGCTTTCGTCACTTGATGACAGTATGTGAAAATATTTTTAGGAGAGCTGATTGCTGAACATTGTCTCCCGTTTGTTTTGACAAATTTAACAGCGTTTATTTTGATATGTTTTATCTCCCCGTTTGATCTTATTTGAACAATGAAAGCAACCTTTTGACGATAAAACAACCTACAGCTGTTTCACTGTAATTAAAGATACTTTCGCAAAAAAAAACATATTTCCCTTTTGAAAATGTGTTTACGCTTAGATCCTCAACTGTTTCAAAACATATTTTTTTCGCTACCTTTCTCCCATCTCGCTTACTTCGTACACTGCACTCTGTGTGAAACCCATTTCCGAGCCGACCAATCACATCCTTTTTCATAACGCATCACAATCTTGACAAATTGCGCCGGCCCTATGGCGCTTCCTTGCGGTACACTGTATTAAACCTGCTGTCTCTGATGCCACGTATAGCTAAGAACTCGGTGAGCTTTTACCTCCGCGCCAAGGCGATCGTGACGCTGAATATTTCGGGCCCATCGCTATCACCCTGATCGGCCCCGCTCCAAAACCGTTCGAAAAATAGTGACGTTTGACCATTTTAGATTCAACCTTGGCCACATATCGAAGCGCAATCGCGGCGGCCCATTTGTTCTCACACGCACCAGCTATCGTATCAAAGGTAAACCCCCAGTATTGCGCACCCTGCTTATACTTTCAGCCGACAATATTTTGAATATTTTGTTTTCTCCTTTCCTGCTCGCCGGCTCGCTCGTGCCGCTGCGTCACCCTGTCGCGGTCAAAGGCGTGGGCGATCCGGTCTTCGGGGACGCTCTAGCCTCCACCTCTGTGACTGGTCGACGAATGGTATCTGCGACTACCGGTTCCTGCCGGTCGGGTCCGGATGCCCGGCCGCGTACGAGGCTCACCGAACACCGTGTGACCGCTGGATCCCCCACTGGCTGACCGCTAAAGCAGCCCGCTGAGTCAGCACCAGTGCCACGCTAATCGGTCAACAGCCGCGGAGCTTCGAGAACTTTCTGCGCCGCCGAGTGGAGGTGGTCAGAAAAACTGCGCGAGGCTGGACTTGTGTCAGTGACCGAGCGCATGATTGGACTCTGGAATGCTGGAAGAGGTCATTTTGCACACGGTATTCGTGTTTTTTTTCGTGCGTTACCAAAACATTATTTATTGAGAGAGATCATGACTCTTTTCCCGTTTTGACCTGACGGGCTTTGACCTGTGCGTAACATTAATTCTCGGAACGTTTGCGACCCCGCGACTCCTTGCTTGTGACGTGAGAACCTGTGCCATTTTCGGTCTGTATGTTCTCAGATCGCCCCTCCAGCTACGTCGTAAGGTGCGCTGCGTACCTCCAAAATAGTCTAAAACCGATGACCTTCCCCCAACTGCCTTTCGTGGTTAGCATTTCAGATCATCTGCTAAATATGCATGGCATGCCTGACATGCAGTCTGGCTATGCGATCTTTGGCACGTGCAATATATCGCAGTGCACCGCGTCAACTACTTACTGATCGCCTCGGCAACGGGCATGCTGTCTGCCCAGCACGCCATTGGGTATGTGAGGAAGCATGCAATTACTGCGGGGGCACACTCAGAGCGCGAGTTGTAGAGTCATGCCGTCTGGCAGAGAGCGAAGGTCGCTGGCACCCAGCTGGGATCGGAGATAGCTCATTTTTATTCTTGTTAGCGATTTCTGCAGGTGCACACTATTTGTTTTGTAATGTCAGCGACCGGTGTTCGCTACAGGTGCGGTTAGTGCCCGGCGTTGATCATTTTCGACTTTTGTAAGAAACGTTAGCTTCCGATTTGTCTTTGGGAATAGCGTCAATAGTATCGTGTAAATCAAATAAATGATTGCCATTTTTTTACCACTGCCATTGATGAATTGGATTTATACATTTCTCTCTTCTGTTATCTTTCTTGCCCTTGCTCTCCTTCCTTCTGTCTCTCCTTTCTCTCGTAGTTTTCCGTTCTGGTTGGTAACAGCATAAAACAATAAATAGGCAATTAGGGTTTGGCGCTGTGTTAAACATGCGTAGGTTGTATAACACTCAGTGATTGAGATGTTATAATGCTTCTGCCATTTGTATCCTGCGCTTCCCCGAAAACTCAGTGTTTACATTGGTATCGAACATCGTTTACCTTCGGAAGTCAGTGGATGATACCAATAAGTGGGTATTATTTTGGCTCGTTATCCTCTACGTTTGAATGGACCACCTCACTTGTCAGCGATGCAAGCCTGCTCCCCCGATTGTGTTGTTTATTTTTTGTATGTTTTACTTGTTCCAATATGATCGGTTGAGGTTAAGAGGCAAGTATTGACTCACCGAATGAAGGCTGGGTCATCTTCAGCTGACCCTACCCTGTATTTTATGTTTGCATATATGTTTACATAAAATGTTTTCCTTGCTAATGTTCGCTGCTCGATTGTCCCGGAAACTTTTCCCAGGATCGAGCTAAATTTCTGAGCATTGTGCTCTTACCAGTGTAATCTCTGTTCGATGCCAAGTGTCGGTTGTCGTACAACGTTGCTTGTCGGGTAAAATTGGAGGCAGTGCCTCCGCTAGAACCTGGAGAAAAGAAGTCTGAATTATCCGCTCACCCTGAGACACTACAGCATGAGACAGAGATGATTCTTCTGGTTTCTGATTTATCTGGTTTAAATGGTCCAGTTTGCTCTTCGTTGTTTGAAAGATGGTCACTTCGAAAATATTTCATTTTTGTTCTCTAAAAATGTTAACGATGGTGCGACTGTAGTACAAAACCAGATAGGTAAATACGGTAGCAGCCATGCCCTTCTGAAGACACTCTTCTCAGTAACCGATCCATGCGGTCACTGACTTCACGATTAAACCATGCTAAACATGTGGAACGCCTAGACATGACCAAGACTTTGCATACATCTTTCTCATAAGTCGGCTTCCTTTCTTTGAGCGTTGACGACTTAACACCGGCATTAATAGTTATTAACACTGCCTAATAATACGGTTAAGAATTAATGTTTACAAAAAAGTGAGTGTGACCTTAAGCACAACGAACTTGGTAACGCTTGAACAGATCGGACGATGCAAGCTTACGCTGATGCTAATTTGAATTTTGAGGGAAGGGGAAACGATTCAGACCAGGTGCTTGATATTGATTTACATACATTTTGCAAATAAATACAATTCCGTATTCCAGATACATGCTAGTGCTGTCACCTTGGAGTCCCATGGGAGCACGTGCTATGATGTTGGGCAGAATTTTTCACTGTTCTTCAGGCTAAACTGTACATGAATTTTACAGAAATCGCATTGCCAACAGCCTGGAGCAACCGCTGGATCTTGACATGAATTTATTCACATCACCCTATGCAAAACTGTTTTTGTGCCTATCTCCTGTCATCTGTCTCCTTTATGCATTTTATTAGGGTGATGACTCGCTGAATTGAGGCCATATTTGCTGTGTCATGGCGTGGTTGGCATTTTTTTGCTACGAATTGTACCACTGTGTGTACATGCTCAGTGGTCGAATTTCAGAAATTCTCTATATTGCTATTTAGCGAAATTCGTGAAGTCACGGGAAATAATGTTACGTAATTAAGGCAGAACGTCTTTACAGCACCGTTTTGGTGTTTGAATCTGTGTAGAAAAGCGTCATCCCTTCCCAAAAATGATGACCTCTGGTCTGCTGGTCCAGCTTCTGACTCTCCATGGTCTTTTTAATCATTGGTCCTCGTTGTCCTCTTGCTGATGCTGCTAGCTGGGGCGCTGGGTCTGGGTCATCTAGCTGGAAGCTCGTTGTCAGTTGTTATAGGTCGTCGTACTCTCTGAGACATGATAGTTTACGTATATCCCTATGTTCCATTTTGTTCGAAAGCATTTTGCCGTTGCATGTTTCTGCCTCATGATGCTGAATTCTTGGGTGATGTCTAATAACTAACACCACGATGAGTTCTCATGTGGCACACACAAATTATCGCTCGATTCCAAGCTGGTGACCGTCTTCCGCTTCTAGCTACTCACATCGTAACCAACGCTTTCTGGGCACTGGCAGTTTATTCTGGACTTTCTGAGCTGCTGCGTTATAGACCACCTCCTGGTATGCAAAGTTGGCCTATTCCTAGACGTGAACACGTCATTACACCGCCGAAACTGGCCGGGCCACCCTGGGGCAATGCCGAATTCGTCAGCCTACCGGTCGCCGACCCACATCCCAGCTTGTGACGTCATTGAGCGGTACGGTCAGTGCTGGGTGCGGCTGCAGCTGGCCGGGGTGACGTCACTATGATGTCATCACCGGTGTGCCGCGTAAGTGGAGCTCACCGGTAGTGTGTTTTGTGTGACAAGCTGATTGGTCCAGAGGATATACGTGGATGATGCTACTCCTGATCAATCCGTGACGTCGTTTGAGTCATTTTGCGTCATCGGCATTATTTTGGGCGTGTTCTTTGGGGAACCACCATCTGAGTGTTTCTAGTGATTCTTTGGTTCCGGTTTCGATTTATGAAAATTCGCTGTCTACCGATCACACCAGCTACATGTTGCAAAGCTCACAGACTCCGAATGTTCAACCTCAAAAATGCCTTTTTTTAATCTGACCTAACGTCATCTCGAGTGACGTAAAGATGACGTCAGTCGTCCAAACCTTGGGACCCTTGATAACCTGTTACTCCATGGTACCAAATAATATAATCCCTAACACGATAATTCTGCTGGATTGGAATTAGCCTAGCCTGTGCTCCCTGGACAGCTAACATACCGCAATCTCGTTTAATAGATATGGCGTGGACCTACCCATTCGTGATTCGTGATCACAAAACCGTCTTGGAAGCCGAAACAGGGGCTAGACTAAATGTTAAGCCTGTTCAAATGGCTGATGATCTAATTCTGCGGGAATTGATATCAACAATCTGGCGATATCAAGGATCAACTTCAGGTAGTCTTAATCTGTTCTCGTGCCGCGTTCGGGGGTTTTACAAGCTATAATAGCGTATATAAGGCGCCTTAAATGTGTTCTCACTCAAGGTGTGGCACAATTTTTGTTTGCGTTTTTCTTTAAGCGGCCTGCCGGCGAAGCTTGTGCCAGAGGGCTCAGCTTGACAGAGCTCCTGTTGGCCGTGGATCAGTGCCAGGAGTAGGGCAAGCTGAACAAGTGGTTGAAACTACGTCAAACGAGGCGTTTCACCGGCCCTGGGGAGGGTGAAGCGATATAGGACGTTATGCACGAGCTGAGGGGCAAGACTGGCCAGGTGGGACTTTGTGCGGCGATTTTGGAGATTAAAAATGTCTGTTCAACACGCGTTCTAGGCGGCTTTTCTGTTTAGTGGCTCGCGTGGTACTCATATTATGTCGGCATCTCTTTATGGTGACACAGCACAGAAAAATGGGCGTGTGAACTGAAAAACGATAACGATCTCCCAGCGTTGCGGTAACGTGTTTGGTTGTTTTACAGGATTCCTTTTATAGAAGGTCATAATTCCTCTGGTTGGACTGAACAGTTAGATCATTCGTAGCGTTATGTGGCGATAACGAAGCAGCGAGACTGGCTTGCCCCAGAGGACCTCTCTTGTACTGAGAAAACCTCGAACTGGCCACACCTAAAGCTTGCCGAACAGAGATGGAGCGTGGCAAGATTCCTTTTTGTTGTTACGATTATGGCGAGATATGGGGCCTTAACGTTGCCAAAGTAACTCAAAACCAAGTCACCGTCGTTCTTGGCATTCCGATACGAACGGGATGTCGCCCTGTCGTCGAAGCGTAATCTCTGACGGCCATTGTTGAACGCATCCGAAAGAAGCGTTGCATTTTATTGGGTCCTTTTCTCCTTTCTACCCTTCCTGAATAGATTGATCTCATGAGATGACGTCCGTGCTATCCGTGTTCTCGAAGATCCCAATTTTTGCTTGTTGCTCGATGCGGAACCAAGCTTTTTCCAGGGATGTGCGGTTTACTTTTTATTAGCTATCAGGGACAACTTTGACGTCAATACGACTAGTTATCTGCTCTACATTGTATAGTTTATCTTCGCTCGTTTTGTTTTCCCAGAGGCCCATTGGGTGGGACATCACTGTGGGCGATCATTTTGGGACATCACTTTGCAACGTGTCTACTGATCGGTGAGCATGATCGCCAAACTAATGACTTAAGCGGTTTCTTTTCAAAACGGTTAAGTTTTCCCGAGGCTTCTTTCCTAGCTACTTCAAATGCTTACTATGTAAGCTTTCTTAATACCAAGCATCCAGCGGTCTTGTTTCACATTGCGCTGAGAATCCTCCACAAAATAGGAACAGTGAGTTATCACGTTAGTAACACAGGTAAGCATGGATATGTTATGATATACTTCTCCCCTAGTACAGCTACTGTCTTATGGCCGAAGGTTGCACAGCTGGCGTCGGTAAGCACTAGCAACCGTTTTCGTCGAGCTGACCGTACTGTTACGCGCCCATGGCTCCTTAGCAACGAGTCGTGCCTGAGTGCTTAGGATGTTTATCTCTCCCAGATAAGAACTCCGTACGGTTTCCAGCTTGGTCGCTCTCCCGAAGACCCCCAGTGGCTACTTTGTGGCTGGCGCTCGTGACTGAAGTTCTTTCGGAGCTTGACGTTTTTACGCGGAAAAGGGTTTCTTTGACCGCCTTCGTTGTTGTCGTGAACAGTAGATGAGCGTGGTGGGGTGTGTCGCCATCAGGCGGGGGTGGTCCGTTACTCTAGATGCTACTGCGAGCTGTCTCAAACGGGACGCTGGGAGACTTGGGAGACTTTGTCGCTGGTCCCGTAGGTTTCTGGAGAAGACGAAGCTGGCCTCTGGGCGCACCCACGCCTGGAACATAGACGGGGGAGACAGAGACGTAATGACGCAGATCGGGAGATGGGCGGCCGAGTCACGATTCTTTTCTGGGGACCTGCTGCAGGTGGAAAGGCCTACCGTTGGCTCTCAAATCGTCGCTTTGTTCACGCGCAGTCATCCGATACACTCTGGGAGCATGCTCGATTTAGAGATGTCTATGGCTAGAGTCATCCTTTTAGGAATTAATATGCGTGATTCATCTTAGATTACTTGCTGTGATTCGAATGTGTTCTGTCCAACGCTAGGCGTGGTCTGAAGCGGTGGTATGCTTAGAACGAACGACGCGTCTCTTTTAACAGCTATTTTTACGGGATTATGGCGTTTCAGAAAAGGCAAGCGATCGTGTCCTACGTTTTTTCTCTATGTATCTTATCTTTGTTTCAAGGGTACAATATCTGCTAACGGCACTATATGGGGCTTGTAAGATGTTGCGACTTGCGATGCCCTCAGTTGTTGTGCTGTCGTGATTAACAAAGAAATGAACGATTGCTAAAAAGTCTACCAGTCATTGATTGATAGCAAAGCGCCATACTTTCGTCTTTTTGTCGTGTATCAAACCTCCGCATGACCCATGAAGTACATGTACCCTTGCAGAGGCGAGTTTATCGACAGCCTGCTCTTTTGATGTGACATCATCTGATGTGCGTCAGCAGGACATGCCTAAAATTGCTGAAATTCCTAGACAGCCTTTGAACGCTGCTCCGGGTCAGCATTCAGGTGTGCACTGTTCGACAGTGGCTCATGAACTATCACACATGCGAGTATACCGTGGAATTTAACGGGCCAACTTGCGTCCGGCGCTGTTGTTGAAGCATACTGTGATCAAAAGAACACGGCTATTCTATTTCAAGCTGCCGTTTTTCACGTGGCGATCAAGCAGCGGCAAAATACCTTGACTAAAAATAAAAAATGCGCGTGGCGTGCTCGTGCGTTTCGGTGTCATTGTTTGGCTGAATATGGATAGTGAAAACGTCCTTGGCGCGGGAATAGGTCCGGCCAAATGACTGCATTTTTGCATGCATGCTGGCTTGCCGCCAAAGAAGGGGAAAATGTCGGTGGAGCATGGCATTGGCTACCACACAATTGATGTTTTTCCATCACCACACCTCATGGACGGCGGCCGTGACACATACTGCATTCGTGAGTCGGAGGATATTATTCAGCTTTTAGTAACAAGAGCAAAAAGGACGATGTTATTCAGCGTTCAGTAAGAAGAGCAAAATCGCTGACTGTAAGAAGGTCGGCTTTGGGGATCTTACCAGTCGCCCTATGTGATTTCCAGCATCAGGGTAGTGTAGCTCATATCTTGTAGCCTGTTTTTTTTTTTTTTTGGGGGGGGGGGGGGTGCTTAACTTAGACTGCTGAACAGCATTATGAATTATATGTTATTTAGTAGATATTGTGACGTTTGGTGACGTGACTTCGATGTCTTGACACCATGACTTGACAGTCAACATTTACTGATTGGAGCCTATATCCAATGATCTTTTTCAGTGTGATGGCGATTAAAATGAAGGAAACGATAAAACGATGCTTTTCTTGGAGTACCTTTGCAAGTGCGTAATCCCCAAACAGAAACCGATTGAAGGTTTATTTCTCAATCACCTACATTCCGATGGTGTGGAGATTCCGAATTTCTTTTTCGCAGCCAGCTCCTGTGTGGAAAGCACGTGGGAAAAATGCTTCGAAATAGTCTATTGGTGGTTCGAATCGGTAACGACGTTGATCACGAACATCGCCCACCTGTTGGAGAGCGGTTTTCCTGCGACCAGCTGGAAATGTTTGACACGTGGAGCCTGAACTTGGACACCTCCGTTTGGTGATTATCGATCACGAAGGCCTATAGGCCTTTCTGCGGTGACGATGACTCATTGGTACCAGGCCGTGACAACTCTGACCAAACTCCGGGTTCGACATGTTTCATATTTTACATCATCTTACATCTGTTCTGACTGTATCATCGCGGTTATCCATGAGCGATGCTTCACTTTTTTTTGTGATTTCCCGCGAGGTGAAAAACTCGCGGTCTAATCGCGTTCGGCAAGACTTCCAGGGAATGGTTTGACTCGGTAAAAATCATACGCCAAGATGGTTGAGCTTGACCGTGATCTTCCAGAGCTGATCCCCTCGATTCCTTCAGAAGAATGTGAGCTTTGATGTTAGAGCGACAGCTGCATATGGACATGTTTTATCAAGATGTTAAACCTTCTTAGGGATTACATGTAACAGTTTAAGAGCCTATCTCGTGTTTTTTCCACGAAGGTCATGTATAGGTGTCCTTTTGACACGCTGCAATGGTTTTGATATAGCCGTGGCAGCGGCTGTTTAAATTCATCGCATTCCTGTGAGCAGCCTTTATTTCCAAAGGTGCTTATAAAATGCTGTATGCTTCGATGTCTTATCATTGCAAACCATCTTGTCGTATTATTAGGTTCACCGATTGTTTGAAGACCGGTCTTGATCTTGATCTTGAAATGATCTTGATTATGACATCTGGATATTTGAGTCTTTTATTTGTGACTTTTATTCAGATTGTTAACTATTTTAATGCTTGAAATAACAACAATAAAATGGTTGATGGCATATATCAGGCTCAGCGTCAGTGAGGCTCTTATGTGTATCTTAGCTTATTGTGTAGCTTTTTTTTTGCTGAATTGTTAGCTGTTTTACCGTGATTTCATTCTTTTTAGGCAGTGCATTTTTTGTGCCCTTTATAACTATTTGGTTTCGTTTGTCTGGTTTACAAATCTGTCGAAGTTCTTCTATTATTATTTTATCTGCATTTTCAGTTCGTCCTTCAGAGTTCGTTCTTGTGTATGATTTTCTTCGTTTTTTTTTTATAGTTTTTTGTTCTTTCTCTCCATGGGTTTGTGTAGTACCGCGGTTCACGTCACCCCTGTCATGGGCTGAGCTCTATGGGTGGCCTCATATCCACGCTAATACCGCGATATTTCAACATAAGCTCCTCAAGATCGAGATTATGACTTCACACGGTATTCTTGACAGTCAACCTGGGTTTATTCTTGTAGTTGGCAAGATTGTTTTCGGTGATGTGGTCTTGTGTGCACCAAGTGTGTAAACGGTACAGACAGAACGACATTTGACTCACAATTAAACCGCAGTGGTACAGACAGGTTGACGTTTTACTCCAAATAAAACCGCTTAAGTGGTTACTGGTCATGTTTACTAAACATTTAGCGCTTGTTTATCTAAATATTTACTTGGGTGGAGCGACATTTATGTGTGTCGTACACATCAGATTGCCGTACTATGCTGGCGCCGCTTCTGTTGGTATACATTTACGCTGATTCAGCCATTTCTGTTTTATGCGTAAATGTTTAGTTACTTGACATGTCAACCCATTTTTGTGTGGACTCGAATTTAAATTTATTCGAAAGGTTCATCCCGCTTCCTAGGGGTTTGTTACGTCCAAAACCTCGCCGTTCATTTTGGTAGTCCAATCGGCAATCGGAATGAAATGATGGAAACCTCTTCTCAGCAGGTGCGTTTGGTCAAATAACGCAGCGGTATTGTGACTAATATACGAACAATTTCGGTAAAAAGTCTTTCGAATTAAAGATATTTTCTTCTTTGTGCGCAACATTTCCATATTTTCAAACATGAGAGCTTGATTGACCACTGCGTGTAAGGACATCCCCACCGTTTGTGTCCCGTGTTTGGCGCCGGCTTGTATTGAACGCCAGAGAATAGGCAGGAAAAGTGTCAGTTATCAACGCACCTGGGGTACTGTCGGAGCTAAGGAAGGTTATGTCGTTAGTAAAATATGCTGCCGACATGTGTACACTACCAGTAACCGCCGGAAACCGACCTGTCATTGTTTTTCTAAAACAGTGTGTTGTCTACTCATTGAAAGCAGAAGCCGTGTGATTTGTGTATCTGGGCTCTTTTTGCTGCTGGCGTATGCTTGATTGCGTTGATGCAACTTCGGGGTAGTAACTCTTAGACCTAGACCATACCGGACACGCACACACATCACACATGTTGAGAAAATGGTATCCCTCGGTATCCCTCATTACCTCCTGCGCTTTTGTCTTTTTCCCATTCCCCTTCTTTTTGACCTTGCTACCGTACACTTAACTGGTTCAATTTGCTGTCTACCGGCTATTATTTGGGATACGTTCTGTTCTTAGGTAAGTGAGTACGATTTAGGTACTTCGTAGGGGCTATTGAGACATGCCGTATCATGAGATATGCCGAACTATCATACAAGAGGCAAAGTAGGGCACTGAATTGGCTGCTAACCTAGAACTAAAAATGTTTGAAGCCTGTTAGTGTTGGTGCGTCATTGGATGTAACCGCGTGTGTCATGTGCTTGCGGTGCTTAGTATTTTTGTTTCACTTGACCTGGGTTATTGTTCTATTTCTTGACCGAGGATGCTGACCAGTATATGTGGGTAATAGTCAGGGCTGCGGAGTCGATGGATTTTCGGCGACTCCGACTCCGACTCCGGCTTTCAAAAACCAGCTCCGACTCCGACTCCGACTCCGGGCAGAATTGTCGACTCCGACTGACTCCAACTCCTGACTCCGACTCCGCAGACCTAGCAGGGCTGCGGAGTCGACAGATTTTCGGTGACTCCGACTCCGACTCCGGCTCGGGTTTCTAAAATCGACTCCGACTCCGACTCCGACTCCGGTCACAACTGTCGACTCCGACCGACTCCGACTCCGACTCCGACTCCGACTCCGCAGCCCTGGTAATAGTTATGCGTCAGCAGACATTTTAAAGGAAAACCTGACTCTTTTTTTAAATAGAAGCTTATGAAAATTCCCACCAAAGCCTCCAACATTTATTACTTTGTTAATAGTCGCGTATTTTCGCCTTTCACTTCTGTATGTAAACTTTTCGATAAATTGAGACTTTCCAACATCCTGGTGGTAGGGTGACGCATTGTAATAGTCCAGCTTCGAAATGCCCAGTCTAAAATTACGTTTAGGTCATTCATTTTTCCACTACGAGTATATGGCTGGCTGAGTTTTGAGTTTTGAGTTTGGCGTGATGAGTTTTCTTTAATCAATTTTTATTTAATCAATTTAATCAATCTTTTAACCCGTTAATGAGTTACAAGGATTGCGTTGGTCTGATGCCTCTCAGCTTGCTGTCAGGCTTCCCCAAGTTAAAAGCGAACGAGTCGCATGTGACAATAATGGAATGTTTTTGAGAGAATGACACTTTTTATGATACACTGTAGTGTTATCAGTTGCCGCTAATTGCTCTAGCAGTCTAGCGCCGATCACTCATTGCGAATCACTTACTTAAAGTACATCGTAAGCGTTATAAGATCCTACACTAGACCCAATGACTCATACCCCGCTCCGTAAGCGCGCGACCCACCCATTACCCAATACCCATCCCTCCCGCACGGGGAACACCAGCCCATCCTATCAACTGCACTGCACTCCCCCCGCCCCCCCTCTCATCCTTACATCAGAGCGCACCATCCATTCAATCGTACCCGCTGCACGCACTATTCAATGTGTCATTATTCTGCAGTTACATCAGACTCTGAATGGGTCCGTACCTTGGCTGTTCCTGTAACCTGTTACGGGTTTGACACTGACGTACCGAAGTCACCGAGTCTAGAGCGGGGGATTGTGAGGATATGCGTGAGCTTGACCGCGCCTGCCGACATTGATAACTTCTTATCTTCGAGATGAGCACCACTACGTACCGCCACAGCAATCCATGCCTCTGTTACTGAGTGCTTTAGTGTTGGTGACTGTGTTGCTGTGTTGGTAGCGATCTTTGGTGTTACCGTGCTAATTGCTATTGCTATGACGATAGCTATGATGCTATGTTGATGGTGGTGGCTGTAGTCTCGAGATCCAACACCTCATTCCAGTATCAGAGCTACTGAATCGAGCCAAGCTCCTGATCTCCCTCGAGATCCAAACCTCTCCCCCGGGTCACCGGGCGGCGCTGGAGGGTGTGACTCCCATAGCTCCCCTCCCGGCGGCGCCGCCACTGACCCTGACTCGTCCTCCGCGGCAAGGTCATCGAGGCATCGGCGAGGTCACCTCGGTCCACCGCCGCCGGCCAGTCGGGGGCACTGCGCGCAAAAAGCTGCCGGTGGCGTCCTGCAGTCGTGGGTGCGCTGTTTGGATTGTTGGCAGAGACGGCGTGGATAGGGAGGGCCGCGAAGGCTTGCGGGGCATGTTTGGGTGATTGGGAGTTGTAGAAAGTCAGTAATGACGGCAGGATTTGGAGCCGCATGCGTGGTATCCTTGGATCTTCTGGCCTTTGCCAGTCTCATTCCAGCCCTTCTAGACCCCTACCAGCTCTGATTAGCTCTTTATTAGTGCTTGCCAGCCCTTCTAGTCCCCACTAATCCCTTCCAGCCCCCTGCTAGCCCCTACCGTCCCTGTCAGCCTCTAGCAGCCCTCACACTCTCCAGCCATCCCTACTATCCCGCTCCTCTGGGCCATCCTTCCTTACCAGCCCGCACCCGTCGCCCCCCCCCCCCACCCCCGTCCCCCTGGCCGCCAGCTATGCTAGCGCTCCCTCCCTGGTTCTTGGAATGTGCGTACAGATTGTGTAAATGCCCGCGGCGGCTGGTAGCGACGGCGATATGCGTTAGAGAGATCCCTGCGCTAGCTGTCATCGGGGGGAGATGGAACGAAGTTGTGCAAGAGACGAGTCGGAGGAGGACACGGTCTTTAGGTGAAGGTCGTGTGCGTGTAAAGTGGGTGTGAAGCAGGGGTGTGTGCTAAAGATGGTAAATGGTTGGTTATGCTGCAGGGCCTGTAGGGTATTGTAAGTGGCTAATAGTTCCTTCTTGCATTCGCGTTGACATAATATCGGGTGGGTAATAATCAAATGGCGGTGCGCTACTGGCTCGTATGGAAACTGGTATTCCCTCGTGGTAGGTATTACATAGTTATTGCATTATATTCGTGGCAAGATGTGACAGACTGCAGGTTTACTATTATCCTTTGAATTGGAGAAGGGATGGAATTTTGAATGAATCACGTGGCTATGACTTGAACGTAAAGTTTCTGCCTCTCCGTTGTAGACGGAATTTTACGGGAACTACCCGATAGCCTTTCATGCGGTTGAAACAAGCTCAGCACACAACTGCAATGGCTACCAATGCCGACACCACCGGCACAGACAAGCTGCCATGACACTTACACCTGAAAAGTTAATCACTGCAACTAACAACTCAACCGTCAGTGATCCCCTAATAATGAAAATCCCTTTCATTCCCGTCGAATGGCGTTAATGTACATTCCGTGTCGCTATGCAGGAGGCGCCGTTTTGCCCGACGCTGTGGTTTCTGCAATAATTCTGCAATCTCCGACAACAAGGCAATCGTGCGCTGCGCTCGCGTTTTGGTCGGCATCTCCGAGGGCCAGTGCATTTTTCAGTCGGTATCGATTCTGCCGTGGTAGTCTGTGTGCACTATGGTGTGAGATGTTGCCGTGGCAGCGCAATAAAATCAGGCTGAGAATTCGCGCAAAATGTAGAGTGAGGGACACTCAAAGGCGGCAGAAAACCAGGTGCTCCCAGGGTGAAGTATTCTTGTGTTTGCATGTGCTATCGATCGGGCGATGTCTCGGCGAAAAAGTGCTCTGTTCAGGGACATCTTGAAACAGTAAGAATGAATAAGCAATACAGTTTTGTAGAGACACGGGTCAGGTAGAACTTTCTGAGAACTTGGACTTTTGACCCGATGCACAGTGGGGATTTTTCCGATCTAGCACGTATTTATTCGTAGAGGGCAAACCATAGGTAGAATTGTAGCCAGATTGTGCACAGATGTTGGCTGGTGTGTCCTGGTGAGAGTTTTACCTGTAAATGTGCATAATCAACATAGTATAGGGGGTTCAATTGGACCCCCCGCTCAGCCGTTTGGCCCCTGATCAAGCTAGAACTTCGCGGAAAAGTCAAGCGTGCTGCCTATGACGAAATTAGGCCGAACATATCCAATTTCAAAGTCCAAGGTCATAAGCTGACTTTCCAAGTCAGTTTAATGACCCAACTAAAGTTGGGAAATCGAGACCTCTTGAAACTTCGCAAAGTTAGGGTGTTACGGGGTATTTTGGGGTGCTGATCACGAATTTCATGTGAGTTTTGATCACAGACGATGTCTTTATGCATTTAGTCCAGGTCGGGTCAGGTCAGGTTAGATCAATTAGTAGGCGTCCTGCCGGCCATCCATAAAAGTGTCACCTACTACTGATAGCTTCGTAACATGGAACGAAGGCACTAGAACTACAGGGTGTCTCAAAAGTTCGTTCACAGGTACCAGCCATGCTTTTTTGTCAATAATTCTGAATCAACAAGAAATTAACAGTCGAAATTTTGCATGGGCATTGGTGACAACCTTCCTCAAGCAGTCTCATTGTTTTCAAGTGCATTCGACCCTTCATGAGCTCACAAAAAGGGTTCACCTCTGACCATGGGTCAGGCACGAAAATGTAGGTTGCAAAGTCGGGTATGTTGTGAAACTCTCTGTTTCAGGAGTAATGGGAATGGTTAAGTCGGAAATGACACATGGCTAAGTGTCGGCGAGGATGAGCGCAACATGATGATCATCTCATAAAAACGGTGGCTAAAATTTTTGAAGGACGAAACCATGCGAGACTAACGGCGTTTTGAACGACCCTCGCACGACAGCAGACTCGTGTTCCGGAAAGCAGCTGAAAATGCGGTCATAACTATTGAAAACTGGCAAGAAGGTCACAGACAGAGGTTACCCATTTTCAAAAAGTGCAGGTCATCGTAAAATAAAGACAAATTATAATTTAAAATTGTTTATAATATCTATAACGCTAATTTTTGGGGACAATAACACAAAAATCGTCAATGCCAAGAACACCTGACCCTCTAAAAGTGTCAGTTATTGTAAAATTTTATCTAACGAAGTTTCAAGAGGCAGATCTGCAGCGAATAATTTTCTTTTAAACACAAAATCCCGATAAAACCACACGATGGACAGGTTTGGGCCGTTTACAAAGCAGAACATCTCCCGAGGAAAACACTCCGCAACCGAGCGAAGGTCTTGGCATGGGGAATGACGAGCGCTTGGAATTTGCAAAATTTGCACAATGTGTCTGAGAAACAGACGTCCGACACATTCTACTACCATATGATGCGAAAAATTTACTCCTGGCACTTCCCGTTTGTTCAGGACTGGGGTCGTTTTGAAAAGGAAAATGGCGCTTGGGATGTCGGCGCCAGTCATTCATGAAGGAGTTAGCGCCGGAGAATGCCTACAAAATACTCAAGAATGGTGTCGATGCAAGCTGTCGGCTTTCAGGGAAAATCAGATGTTGCCGGAGAGCTAGTCAAAACTAAATCCGACGCAGAAACTGCAGGGGATTCCTCTGCAAGAGCTTGAAAGCTGGTAACCTTTTGTCAGCCTCTGGCAGCTGACGGAGCAACAAAAATCGGTATGGGCAAATATTTTTGGAGATACAGCAAAGGGGTTGGTTTCCAACCTTCTTAATCAGTTGTCAAAGCATGCATATTTGTCTAGTGTACACACAGACACCAAAACCTTATACTTTTGGCCGGTTCTTATATGCTTTATTGGCATGGGAAATGTGTGAACGAACTTTTGAGACACCCTGTACTTCGTAAATATTCAAATGGCTGCTAAAATCGAAATCAGCACCAAAAACTACCCTAGAAACAAGTAAAACTCGAAAAAGTGAACCAAGGTCATCAAAAGGTCAATGACCTTGACATGACCTTCACGTGACCTTGACTCCCACCATTATGCATGGCACCAACATCATTTCACATATTTGAACGTTTAAAACCACAAAAAGACTGGAAACCGCGGATAATGTGAGCTGGCATACGCCGAATCGCGATTCCGGCCAAACATGGTCTCGAGAAATATGCCACAGGTCAAAGGTCAGTTGGGTCAGAGTCATGAAATTTTTAGGTTAGATGTAAAATTGATGATCTCGAGGGTACCGAAAGTTTCGGCGCGATCGGCCGCTTTTTGCGCGAGTAATTTGCGGAAAACCATGGGGTTTTATCCGACCCCTTCCCCCTCCCCCTCCCCACAAGTGCGATGGTTAATAAGGTTACGGTATGTATAATTTACGCTTGTCATCCTATTCCTAATGAATGTGTCTCAGAAAATATGCATCATATAAATCACGAAGTAAAATTATTCGCCTATGTCCGGAACATACCTATATCGTGCTGTTTGCCCTAGCGCTCCTCGAGTGGGGTGTTAAGATACTCTAATGTGAATATTCCGTGTTCAGGCAAGTTTCGGCAGCCAAACTAGGCGTTGTCTTGTGCAGAAGAAAGTGGCGAATTCGATAGGATATATTTCGGAGTGGAAAAGTGTGGAGAACATTGTTGATTTTCCTACATTTATTTAGAATACCATTCCTTCAATATGGTGTCTGTAAGGGTTTTTTTTTTGTAAAGGGCATTTTTGTGACCTTAGTAAGGTTGTGGCATACTTTCTGTTTGCCATTCCATCCCTAATAAAGGTGCCTTTCAGACGATATGCAACTTTAAGACCTCGCAAGATTAAAACCAACAGGACAGGACAATGAAATTGAGCTATACTTTCGGGCCTTGCTGAGCCCATTGAGTAATCACGCATGAGTGTGAACTTTGGGCGCATTTTTCCTAGTTTTGCTGTGGACATACAGATAACACAATGCCATATATGAAAAATTCAGACATTTCTTAGCCCTACTGACACAAAAAATTAACAAAAATCCAAAAAATATTTTTTGAATTAATAGGCGCTAGATCGGAAAAATCCCCACTGTGCGATGTAGGCATTGCAGCACAGTACCTACGCGAATTCTGCGACTTTTTCTTTTCGGCTCAATTGCGCTATGATTTTATCACTGGTGCTGGCGCTTCAATATTCACCAGTATTGTCATTAGCTATTAAACTCGTTCTTCCTTGTTTTCGGCAGTCATCTCACGACGGCGTGTCTGTGGTTTGTATCCGGACCAAGCTGACCGTACTCTTCCGATCCATGCATTATACTCCATGCAATGCCTTTATTAAGACACATTGGAAGCATTGAGCTGCACAGTGTATACAATATGCGTGATGTGGGTATTTATCCTTTACTTGCCTCTTTCTTATCTCCAACTAATCACGATTTGAGGTGATGCCATGGAAAACGATCGCATCAATTTGTCGGCAGGGAAATCACCCGATCAAAGTCTCCGACTCCGGAGTATGAGCGAACATCCTTGGCAAAGGTTGTTTCCTCTGCTCAGTACTCTTGCTAATCTTCTGATGACCTTCCTGTTGAGCCTTTTTTTCCCGTCTGGGCCCCACGAGGTCTGGGTATGGCGGCCGCCGGCGCTCGGAGCGTGGTTGTCCTCAAGGGTCGGTACTAGGCCCCCTGCAATTAGTCGTCTGTGGCTTTGATGGAACGTGGATTGTTTGGTACCGACTGGTACAGACTGTCTCTGGAATACTACTGACAGTCGAACAGGCGGTTTCCCACCCACAAACGTGAGACACTGCCGCTTCTGAGTGGAGTTTCCAGCTAGCAACCGGTCTCCGAGGGATATTACTTAATTGGATGATATGGATTATGGAATATTTTAAGAGGCATTGATAAATTGCGACTACGATCAACACTTACCTCATAATGAGAACTAAAAAATTACGAGCGTTAGTCTCAAAAAGGTGAAAAGGTGAACATATAGAGGCTCTAGCCAACTTACAGTTGGTATTTTATGAAAATCTTAGATAGATGAACTAAGTTGTGGTTGGAGTGAAATGCGACGTGGCACAACGATCAGCAACTTGCAGGCAGGCAGATTGTTTGCATGCTGATGATTCAGGACTTTGGCCATTTACTTTCAAATAACGCCACAAAACATCGCTGCGCAGCCTTGAATCGTCACAGAATCACCCTGTTGTCCTCTGTGTTCCTGCTTACACGAGCTACCATTTTCATTTTATCTCACCCCGAGATGTTAAACCGCCCTACCACTTAAACTGTCACTTGTAAGTGTCAATGTTCTCTTTCAAGTGCCACATCGCTAACTGAACAGCGTCGGTCGTTCCACCCAGGGGCTTGTCTGTGCTGTCTGTCTGTGCTGAGAGTGACTGCCACTGACCGATTCCTGATCGAACGTTGGACCTATGACGTCACAAGGAGCTGCGCTGGCATCACCTAAAGGGATGAATCTCTGCCGATATTGTTGAGCGTGTTTTGCCTCTGGTGGGAGAAGGCATTGTTGAAGGTAGCAATAAAGAGCTATATCGGTTTCCCAAACCTTCGGCAAATGGAATAATACTCGTAGGCAACGAAATGTAGGTATGCCGGTAGGTACCAGTGTTTGGGCATTGTCGGTAAGGTAGAGCCAATCATTTTTCCAGGTAAGATATCTGCAAAAGGTGCTATTTATTGCTCCGGAAAAGGGGTCGGTTTTTGGCAAGGGATTTGGCCCATGTAAGTTATGACTCATCTAGTCTATGCTATATTTTTATTGAATGCGTTTCTATGAATCGCGGGCTTAACCAAAGGCCCGGAAGGGTTTGTTGTAAAAGGTGTGCTTAATCTTATTTTGTGCTTTAATTTCCTTATTGGTGACGACAATTGGGCGTGGTAGTTCCCCATGGTTAGTCTACTTGTGGTTGATTAGTCAATGGCGATTCATTAATCATTGACTTCAAAGGTAAGGATCACTTCCGCACAGAGTTCGTATTAATTGATAAGAAGAAAAAAAAAACTTAGGGCAGTGATTACTCTGAATCAATAAGTTTTTAGTCTCATTAAAACGGTGTGAATTTGGCTGACATTGTTCATGAGACTGGTGATGATTTATTTATTTGTCTGTCTTCTCACCGCAGTTCCTACTTATCAGTTGATGCTGTCGTCAGGCGACCACCCCTTGTTATGTGTCACCCTTTTGCTGCTTATTGCTTATAACATGCGTTTCTATTTCATCCTGCTAGCTGTCAAGTCCCTCGACTGTCCATCTCGTCAACTGCTGGTCTTGATTCGCCTCTCCCCATGGACCACTCGGAAAATGGGTCACTTGTATGGGACACAGGTGGTCCAAGCACGCTCCGACCAGATCCGTTTCGGTAAAATGGAATGTGCGCCATGCATGTCGAGAAATGCCTCGCAATGTCCCATACCAAGCAGTGAATGGCGTGCCCGAATCGTGTAGGGATGTCACCAGCTCGGAGTTGTTTTGGCCGCAGACGATTGTACTGGAGGAAACACCGTAGTGTTTTTATGAAACGTAATCGACCTTGCCTTAGTGGAAAAATGTCGGCGAGTTTTACTGGTAAATGTCAAGTCATCGGCGAATTAATTGTTCTGCCGGACGAGGAGGAGAGGAAAGGATTGCTGAAGGGAAATGAGAGCCGAGTGTTGAGAGGATGGCATGGGAAGTCTGCCTCAGGAAGGCACGGATAAAACGACCGGTTATTTAGTGTCATTCCCCTGAGCGTTAAAATTGTGGTGGCTGCGGATTTATTTCTCCGAATGCATTTCCTTCATAAGGCGTCGTAGCGGCGGGACTTTGAGGCTGATTGGCAAAGTTGGAAAAGTTGTGTAGGGTAGATTTTCCCAAGCTTCAGATGCACTTAGCTACATTCTCAATTAAGAACTTATTCCTAGAATGGTATAGTGTGTTTTGTACACATTGTCTCACTTCAATCAAATTGGTGTCGAGACATATTCGATGTTTAAAGTTGATGTACTTGCAAGCCTACACTCGGACACTCCGTAATTTTCCTTACATTAGCGTAGAGGGCATTACTCCATCTAGCTAGGACACAGAGTCCTTCATATGATCTGTATGCTACAATTTCTCAGCCTTTTTCCCTGCATTTGACAGGTCCGTCATGAGAGACACGAAAATTTACCCGACTAGAAAAAAATCGCTGCTATCTACCATTGCGAGCATGGCTCTGCGGAGGCTCCGTTTCAGGCGCGTCAGTTTGCCTTGCTGGGCCAACGTGGCCGATTTTATCATAGCATGTCGACTTTGGCAGTCATGCGCGGTGTCTTAACACGAGCGTATTGAATAAATAGGCAGAGGCACCACTGCGCTGGTGCCTTTAATTTGTTCGGAGATTTACTGAATGGGTAAAGAGAATCTCCGGAAAGCTAACGGCGGAAGACTTCCGCCGGAAGTTCTTCTTTGCGTAAAACAAGTTTTGATGTCGGAAGAATTGTCACTTACGGCATTCTTTCATGTTTTCATTGGACAACTTAGCCACTAGATTTCCATCGACTTGTTCCAATAAGGAGGCGCACTGGCTGGGTGCCTTGATTCGTATCGGAAGTGTATGGTGTACAGTAGCAAGTTACTGGTAATATTCCAGGTAATCGGACCACAGAACAAATGCGAACAGCGCTGATCGTGGTGGGATTTTCCTGATAAGATCTCAAGGTGCCGACTTAATTCGCCGATTCGGGTACCAAACCCGGCCGGCAGACCAAGCCTACTTAAATGCAATGGGAAACATGGGTGCCGCGCGTATTAATGCATTCACATGTTTTACTTTTGCCTACACTTAATGCCGGAAACTTGTCATTGATCTGTGCGTATTCGATCAAGGCGTGCGCGAACAACGAAATGTTTTCCTGTGTCCAAGCTTTTACTTGTTTGTTGCTGCAGTGATACAGTATTGCTTGTGCTCTAACTTTGCAGCGAAATCATACCAATAATTACTCAATATTCACCCAGCTGACATCACAGCACCGCTATTTGTGCATTGCAATACGCGACGAGATGAATGTTGTCTAACTCCACAGGCGACTCGGATCGACTGTACATTTAGTACAACCACGGAGCTTACATCAACCACCTGTTACTCTGATGGGCTCCCGGATACTCTTAGACGACTCCCTAGACTTGGAGTAAAAACTCATAGACTCAGTCTGCTCAGTCGGGGACTCGATGATGACTCGGTCATTGCGCGGATCAGTCACGCGCGTGCCGATGTGCCTTTTTGTAACGGTTTGATTCCCTTGGCAGTGTCGTGTGTGATAGCGTGCATTTTTGCTCGCCTTGTCCTTCGACGGCTGACTATTGGCTGCGAGCGTGCATGACTAGAGCGTCGGCAGCCGCCGCGTGCCTGCGGTGCCATTGCCATTTTCTCGCGGGCCGCCGAGCGTCGGTCCCCGGACTAGTCCAGGATCACCTGCACGCGATTCGCCCCACGCCGCGTCGAGGCTGGCCACCGGCGCGCCGCATCTGGAGCGCTAAATGTTTGCCCGAATAATTAGGCAGTGGTCATGGAAAAACGCCGTGCAGGTTTGCGGTTATTTAATTTGTCGTAATTGTGTTCTTTTCGGCATGAATTCTGGATATCGCGCCCGCCGGGTAACTTCGAAAGTGAAAATGGCCCACTGTTAACTGTTTCGGGACTTTCCCGAGTATGTGGTTCAATTGTATCCTGCTGAGCGCAATGTGTAAAAGTCTGCGCGGTCGCCTTGAGCGGCGGTGCTAATTAAGGAATCATGATGTGTTTGATCGGTCCGCGGATTGCCGTGTGACCTGCGCTTTAGTGCCTGGCGGTGACCGGCGAATATTGCGACTTCTGAGACTGATTGTCGCTGCACCGCTCCATGGTAACAGCGACGGCGACGGAACGCACTCCGCAAAAATCCCCATTTTCCTGACCGGGCCGCACGGCGCCGTCACTGATGCCGGGTCTCTCAGATCGACCGGAAGTTGCCAGATTGGCTGCCAGATTACCGTGGGAACCGGTGCTTCCGGAGGAGGTTGGATTGCGATGTGATCCGCGCGCTGCGGTCATGTTCACTACCGAGGCATCCATAAGACGTGACCGGCGCGGAGACGGCGTGCCTTTGCCGTCTTGTTGGACGCAGTTCGGAGGCTTCATCTCTTTGTCGGCTGCTGCGCCGCGGCTTGATCCACTTGTCGGATACAGAGGCCACAGGCGACGCCGCCGCAGAGAAATTCGGTATGACGCCGAAACACTGCTTGTCGGATTAAAACGAATGTTGCTTTTGTTGTAGGAGATTAATTTTAGGGATTATTGCTACTCATCGCTACCTGTTAACCCCTGAGGAATCTGAATTATGTCACGAATCATTGACTGATTTCTGAAGAATCACTTCTATTTTTCTCGTTTAAGCATACTTCTAACGAAGATGACTGTGATGATAGATGTTACTGTCAGTAAAGTTCTATTTTGTTACCCGACAAACATTCTTTCCAAATACCAGTAATGCCTGTTTTTAGCCTGCGTAGTGGGGACAGGAATGCTTTACTTCTATAAGCCGGTCTCCAGAGTGCGCGCTTGCGGGTACTTAATTCTTCCATTTCGCAGAACTAGCAGAATTTGAACTTAAAAATGCGTTTCGGCTGCCTTAGATGCGCAGATAACGTTTGTCTTTCATGGAGTCTCTAACAGCGATTGTTTACTTTGAAATCGCGCAGTGCAGAAGTTTTATACAAAATGTCCTGTCAATATGCTACACAGCACACACACATAAGAATCGTCAGCCGTCAGCTTTTGCAAGTGTTGCTTAGCTGGTTACATTGAGGGGACATTTCAAAGCACCCGTTTCCCCCAATCTTTCAGCCGTCTATTAATGGCAGTAACGGCAATGAGGTCGTAACACCAGCAAATATGGCAATCTGAAACAGTTCGTGACTGGATCGGGCAAATTCGGGCCGCTCGTGACTTTACCCAGACTGGCGGCCTGGTAGGTGGGGGCGATATCATCGTGTTCCACTAATTAATGTGATGGTTCCATGCCACCTGATTCAGCGCTATGGCTGCTATTGTTTGTTGTTTGTCCAACTGTATGGGACGGCCTCTCATGCTGTTGGTATGCTCTTTCTGATTTGAACATTTCTCGAATAACTAAGAGTCCACCTCAAAGCCCCTTCACATTCAGGTGGGGAGCTCGTTTTGAGACTCCGGACTTATATCAAATCAAAAGGCAAGTATGACTCCAGCAAATCTTTTCATTATAACAGCAGAAACCATTATAAGATTCTTATCCAAAGACCATATTTAACTGTTCTTCTTACAAAACCATCCCCCAGTACAACTATACAAATACAGACGTATGATGCTCCTAGAACCCTTCTAAGGTGTGCAATATCACCTTGTCACTTGGATCCCCCCCCCCCCGTTCTATGTCGCAACTCGCAAGTGATAATGATTCAATTCGACAGCGGGACGCGGTTGAGTTTTTACCTTCGGTGCCCATCCATTGGTAGCCCGTGCACAGAAATAACGCTCGCGTGCGGACTCTGGTATTGCTCTTGGAAAGTCGTTCCATGTCTTTTTGACCCTGTGTGGATGCGTGACTTAGGCTGTCATTCTTCTATGATGTCTCATCGTTCTGCCTCGCAAATGTATGCTGTGAACTGAAATCAAAATGTCCTGTCGTCATTGCTGTGTCATTGAAAGTTTCGTGCACGTTTCGTGCCTCGTGTGCTGTCTGTGAGTCGTGTGTGTGCTGTATTGTCCGTTGACGCGATGTTGTAGCATCTTTGCGGTTGCTTGAGGCTGCTGACCGACGTACCGTTTTCCATTCCCTATCGTTCGCCAACCCCGGGGTACTTCACCCCTGACCCCGACCGCTCCTTGAAGTCGGGAAGTGTGACTCGCCCCACGCCAGGAGCACAGCGCAACTGTTGACCCAGTGAACGACCTCTACTGTCGCCTTTTCCGGCCAATACTGACCTCAGTATGACTACCCGCAATGTTGGACTGATTCTTACCGCCGCTTTCCACCCCAATAAAGACCCCAACATGTCCACGCGCCCGCTGCCAGGCTGCCAACAACTGATTCAGGTCGGGAACAAGGTGGAATAGACTGCATGATCGCCATGACTGAAGAATGAAGATGAACCCAACGACGCATCTAGCTGCTTCACTGCGCAAGCAACGGCTGGAAAGTAAAAAAAAAAAAAAACAGCGGCCTGGGGATGTGGACAGTTGTATGAACCTTGATTGTCACTGCATTGTGTACCTACTTAACTCACGATGTCACGTAGGAATACGAGACTGCAAGCGGGGAACTGCGGTGGTTCTGTGACTCGTGACAAGTGTGTTTTCGACTGGTAGATTCGGAGCTTTGATGTCAGCAGATCTGCGGTGTGAGGTCAGGAATATATGGAGAAGAAAACATGGGAGCTCGGAAATTGTCAGGCTAAGATTCGTAAGTAAGAAGAGAAATGAAATGTCACGATGAGGAAAGTCCCAGACTTCGGTGGATGTGATGTTTGATCTCACGGGAGAAGAACATGGGAGAGACAGCAACTATGTGACTCGCGGGAGGATTTTATGAACGGCGACACATTAAAACGTTTATCAGATGCTGCTTCTCATTAAGAAAGAAGTGTAAGAAAAAGAAGTGAAAGAAAGGAGTGCAATGGAACTACGCATCCTAAGGAGTGGATTGCTGTTAGATTTTTGTTGTTGGAACAGTTGTGGTTGAGTGGGTGCTGTTTTAGACAACGGAATCTGTTTCAACTTTTGGTGCTTGGTGTTGATGTTTTTCTTTAAGAACTTGGTTGAAAAGTGGCTAAGTTGTGAGTTCGATGTCGTCGTCTCCTCTTATTACCGTTATGACTCAGTTTCAAAACACTACTCGACAAACTCTTTCTCATTCCATCGCAAACTATCAGATCCAGCAGTGCATCGTTCTTATCGGCTCGGCATGTCGAGTTCCGTTCCGCTGCGGTCTCACCCATCTCTGAACCACGCGGAGTTGATCCCACTATCGAACTTCCCCGGTTGACGTCGTCGACGGCTTAGACTTTCGATCCCCACTCCCGTTCGCGTGTCCCATCCGCTGTCTTCCGGGGGGCCCCGGAGATTCAATCCGCTATGTCCTTCCGCGGCCCTCTTCTGCGGTCTCCCGGTGAGACCGCGAAGATCCTCACGGGGCTCCTGTCTCCGCGAGGCTCCTCACCGCTCGACCACCGGAGGAGCAGTGACCGCCCGCGCCGCCGCCGAGCCGCCGAGCCGCGGTGGCGGTGGCGGCGGTCAGGGCCGGGCGGCGTCCGGCGGTGCCGCCCCGGGCGGTCGGGACCACTACTCCTCCTCGGCTCGCCGGCCGCTGGAGTCAGTTTCGGCTCGGTCTCCGAACACAGCGCACGGTTCGCTCCGCTCCGCTCACAGTCGCTCGTGGCCACACGCCCCAAGGTCTCTTGTTGACGAACGTTGACTCTCGTAGTTGTACTCCGACGCCATGGGTCACCACAGGCTCTGCACTTGCTGGATCTGCCGCAGCAAAGGTGAGCGACCAACCCGCGTCGACGTCGACGAACCCGCGTCGGCGTCGTTGGCTGCCGACGTTCGTCGGTGTGGTCGAGATCGTCGGTATCGTTAGGTATTCGGAGTCGGTTGGGACTTAGTGGCTAGTAGGCCGAGAGATGTCAGGTTGTTATGAGAGTGCCAAGCATACAATGAACATTTATCGGCGTTTTTTTTTTTGCCGTAATGAGATGTTAGATGTGAATGGTTTTTGGGAAGGGGATTAATTAAGTTAGTTTCAACTATTGTGATTTCATGTTCGTACCAATTCATTTCATCATATTGTATCAGTTCACTGAAAGCATTGTCGTATGCAAAATTGATTGTCGTTAGGAGTTAAGCATAGTAATTAGTGGGCATTAGGATCATTCCATCAATACATCTCATCAGTTTTGCATTTAAATGACACGGAAGCTCTGAGTACATTTCGAGCCGCTAATTGGGTAGGGGTGTCACTAGCTCCCTCGATTATCTGCGGTAAATGAGGGAGACGATCACAGTTACGCTGGCGATGGGGAGACTTCCGCTGTTTTTGTGCCGACTTCGGCCGAGGGACCCTGCCTTGGGGGCGTCATCCAGCCCGTCATCGGGCGGCGCTTAGCATAGCTGGGCGGAAGGGTTTGTGGCATGATCACGTAGTGTGTTTTGCAATAGGCAGAATAGTTTCGTCAGCCTACGGCAATAAAAGCACGGCCTTGCAAGGATTTCTCTCCTGCATTGCCGCTAGGGTTGGTGGGACGCCCTTTGCCAGGGAGAGGGGTTTCTAGTGGGAGAACGTGCTTAGGCCATTTAGATAGCGAAGCGGGGATGTTCGCGGTGATTTCTGCTAGTCACGTGGCCCGGAGGGATGGAGGGGCGGGAGTGAGGGCGCACGAGGGAGGGGAAAGGGGGCGGGGCAGTGGAGCACCAATCCGGCGCGCAACAGAAATAAACTAAGCGCGAGAGCAGCTGCCCTGCGCGCGCCGTCTGAATGAGGTTAAGGTCGCTCGCGCGCACTGTGGTCAGCTCTCCGAACAGCTGATCTGACCCCGGACAGCCGCCGGCACACTGCACTGGCGTCATCCCTGCGCCGCGGGCGTCATCGGTCGTCATCGTGGCCGGGCGTCATCGCGGGACACTCGGCGGCGCGGCGGGAGCAGAGAGGCGTCCGTTAGGAATGTCTGGCTTTCGATCGTGTTTTGGCGGCGCATCTCGGCCGCCTGACCTCCCGCCACGCGGAAGTTCGAGGCTCTTCTATGCCCCGGCCGATGACCCTCCATGACCTGTGCGTTCCGCTGCGTGCGTCGGCGACACGCTGAGACTCTAGCGGGCGCCGCGCCGGCCTCGCGCCGACGGCATCGGCGGTGCCGCCTCGGGGGCAGCTAGATGACCCTGAGTCTCCGGATGGCCTTGTTGCACAGCCAGCGCCGAACGAATCGCGCGCGGGGACCTTCGCACACATCCATTCTGAGAAGGCACTGCTGCAGGGGCCGCCGTCCCTGCTGGCGCTGCCGTCATCTGATGGCTCTCCGTGCCGGCGCCCTTGGTGACCACCAAGCTGGCGCGAGCTGCTTAGTTCGTCCACAGCGAGCAAAGGCCAGTCCTCGAGGCCCTCTTTGTATGCTGCGCGCCGCCGCTGTCCGGCTGCCCAGTGTAGGTGAAGGCTGGTCCCTGTGCAAAAACCGGCGTCCGCGAGCGTGATCGCTGTCACAGCGCCACGTCACTGGCAAGCTCAGTGACCTCGTGGGCTGCGCGGAAGCCTCGTCTCGCTCCACGGAGAGCTTCCGCTCCATCGGGTCAAGTTCAGCCGTCCCGTGGCCGGTTCGGCGTCCGGCGCTCCTCCCTCGTTGGCGAGCTGGCCGGCCGGCCGCGGCGCGGGGCGGCGGCGGCGGCACGGCGGACAGGCGCCGGGGTCTACGTTTGACATTGACACAGTTTGCCGCAGTCCTGGCCAGGCGCTGGGCTGAAGATGGCCACTGACGAGGTCATATGACTTCCGTGTTTGTGTCGGCTCACGGCGGACAGAGGGGTGGCAGAGATAGGGGATTAGATATGAGTAACGGGGAGGGGAGAGGAGTGGAGGAGAGGGTGTGGGCAAGGGAGGGAACATAGATGGGCGGGATGTGATAGTGTAGAGTAGAATAGTGACTGTAGGCTGCAGGGTTGGGACTATCACGGTTCAGGGTTAATTGTGGGCCTGGTGTGTACTATTTATGGATAGTGGGCAGATAGCTTCGCGAGTGATCGTGACCAGATGAGTGGTTAAAGCCGGGAAGAAAGAGCAGCGCAAGGTTGTTGCTGTGCAGTTTATAAGCGCAACCATTCAGGAAGATTACGACAGTTTTGACGACGCCATATGATGTAGGCGATCGTGTCATGAACCATAAACTCTCCTTCAGCTAGATCGAACGTTCAGCAACACACACGATAATCCAACATAATGCCAGCATGTAGTGCCAGTGAGAGCAGCCATCACTTGCTGCAATGTCAACTTTCCTAACGAGGACCACTGTGTCGCACGGGGCACTCAGAGTCGGGACAGGCCTCCGCCTCTTGCAAAACCCGTGTGTGGCGGTGGGCCAGACAGCGTCTAGCTGCTCTCACCAACAGGGTGATCTGCCGATACCGAGGACGCGCTGCAGTTTCGCAATCGCGTGCATGTTTTCTCGGTGGCCTGCCGTCTGGTGGACGCTCCGAGTTGCTCAGAGTTGTTCAGAAAGTTGGGTGGGCCAGGTCAGTTAGCTTGGTGAGGGTCAGTTTTGGGGAAAGGCCGAATCTTGTTTTGTTCATCATCTTCATCATATTCGAGTTAATATGATATCTTTCAAGTTTCATAGAAAGTATTTGATGTATTCACCATTCACTTGCGATAGTCTCTGTCCTAAAAGACAGCTGTGATACATTGGAATCTACAGATACATGCTGGAGTTTGAATCACAACCGAGGTTGGAGTTCGGAGTCTGAGAGTCTGAGTTCGGAGTCTGAGAGTCTGAGTTCAGAGTCTGAGAGCGCCCTCCCTTGCAGGTCTCTCCTCGCGGCCCTGCCTGGGCTCAAGTCCGCGGGTATGAGGGCTCGACATCCCCCCATCCTTCGACGCCCCGCTCGGGACGTCGAGGAAACTCCTCAGCAGGTGACGGTAAGCACGTGAGAAAGAACGGGGTGAGAATGTGTGAGAGGGTGTGCGTTTGTGGGTGAGAGAAGTGTGGGGTGTTGACGTTTAGCTGATGTGAGTGGGTGTGACGGTACATATCTTTCCAAAGTTGACGTCGAGATGCTGTGAGTAGCTGTTACTGTAGAAGTATGTCCAAATGTACAACTTCTGTATATTTTTCTTCGCTATTGTCCTCGCACGGTCTTGGTGACAGTTGTTTCCAATGACGGTTTTTCCACCTCTGCGGCCTTATCGGTAAACGCCAGTCATCTTTCTGTATGGCTAAAAGTCGACTTTTCACAAGCATACAGACCGCACCGATCCTCCTAAACCACCCACCCTGAAGAGAGGACAAGTAGTCCTCCGTCCTGTCCGGCTCACAAGGATGGTGTGTGCTGCACGGAGGCTCCCCTGAGCGCCTGGTCACGAACTTTGCCACCTGCATGGCTCCCGGTGCACGATGCCAAGCTAAATCAGAGATCCAGACTCCTACAGACATGGCTCGGTGAAAAAGTATTGCGATTTGCGATCCCGCGATGTTCTCATCGATTGGCTAAAGCCTGTAGCGACCGTAGCGTCCATTAATACAATGCCATTTGGTTTAGCATTTTTGTTAGAATATGCATACCAACGCTTTTCTTGCATTAGGAAAACGTGTTTTGAACATGCAGTTTCCAACGCGAAAAATTACGCGAGGCTTAACGGTTGCGCTTACTGATGTTCATTTGGTTTGTTTGCGCTGTCAGGTGATTCGATGTGCTGTTAACATTAAACATTAAATCATTCCCATAGTGCACGACGGCTCGGTAACCGTCAGCCATTGTTCTTGCAACCTCCAATGGGTCACCAATGGTCGGCGGTAGGGAACGAGTCACCTCGTAACCATATCGTGCTAGTACGACTCCCGAGTCTGTCCACTAGATCCTCCATCCTGTACACAACGTTATCAGCCGCGTTCTTTCATTGACGAAGCCTTCATAATGACCGTTTGATCGTTCCCGGCCGGCTGCCCATACCTGGCACCGCAAAGGCGCCCGCTCAAGGCACGCAGCGGGGAAAATTGCCTCCATGAGACATACAGGATGTCACCGAATGGCTGTCACTCTATTCACATGATTTTGCGGCATAATGTGACAGAATCGGGCCATTGCCGGGCTTTGTCCTGGCTTCTGCCAGTTTTTCACAAGGATTTGCATGGTCCGCATGGAATTTTTGTTGAAGTTTGAGCGGTAGGGTAGATTTTTGTTTGTGTTTGATCCATGGTTCACATACGATCAGTGCCTCCAGAACTGTCGTTTCACGTCGACGGGGTAACGTTCAGAGCTAGTTAGCATCGTCTTAAAGACGATATCTCACCTGCGAATCTACCTTACATCTGCCACATCCTGCGAAGCCTCTCGATATGAAATCATGTTTAACCTTTGACCCCCTGCCATTCCATTCATTCGTGCATAGGAGGTCGGTGCAGCTACGTGCTAGTGTACCTGCAACTTGATAGGCGCTACGAAGCTTTTGCAGTTTTCCATTCATCTGGTGGTTGTGTAACAGGTTAACACGTTCACGTGACCATGGTTTCTTGTTTTTTTTTTTTCGTTGGCGTTTGTTGTGCGTGATGTTCGGCTTTTCTGTCATTGTGTTACGTTTTTGTGTGTTATAATTTTGCTTGTGCTCTAATTGCGGTGTATGTAGTTATTATGTTGTGCTGATTATTGTGTTTAAACAATTTTTGTTGCAAAATTTGAGTAACTACCTACCAGAAAGGCATTTGGGTGTTACGTAACACGATTACTTGTCCAACCAACGTCCGTCTCCTGCCTCTTATTTAGCAATCCGATCATTCATTCTTAATCATGCCATCCAAAATGAATACGCAATTCCCAAATCTAGAGGCCTCTAACTCCCTGTCATTATTCCGCCTTCCACTTGCCATTGCTGCCCGGCCGCCCGCTCCAAGCCCTCCATGGTTCCACGCTGCCGCCGCCGCCGCCGCTGCCGCTGCCGCCGCCGCCGCCGCCGCCATCATTGGCTGCGGCAGCTCGGCTTTCTGGGGCGGCGGGCGGCTCCGTAAGCTCGTCATTATAACTGTGGCATCCGGTCGGGCGGTCGGCATTTTTTACCGGTCGTCTCGCGTCTAACCTATTTACTCGGCTGGGCTACCGGCGCCACCGGCGGAGGCCGTCTGCATATGGTATGCGAGCTCCACGGTCGCCTTTGCATACGCTTGCATGGTAGTGAGTTGCTCATGGATGAGATGCCTCTTTCTGCATTTGTTGAGAAGGTCAATGTGACTGATCATGTGTGTTGGTGTATGTTTCTGTGTGCGTTTATGTGTGCGAGTTTTCGTCTATGCGCGCATGACACGGCGCGGCCGGCGCGATGGCCAAAGGTCGATGACCCCACCTGGGTCGACCCAGGTGCTGGAAATGGGTCAGGCCATGGCGGGTCGTTCAGTGCGAGCCGGATCGAGCTAGCTAGCCCAAAGCTGTGAGCTCTCGACGCCGCCAGCTCGACAGCCTTACGTCCCGAAACGGTGTCTACAGTTGGCCGGGCAAGGCTTGGCATGGGCTGGGCTTCCATACAGCCACGTCGACCGGGCGAGCTTGGGCCGGCATCTCGGCGGCTGGCACAGCTCGACCGCGCCGCTTGGCTGACTGCGGTGTCGACGGGTGCACTTGCACCGGGGTTGACGGTCTGGTGCGCCGACGCGGTCACGGAGCTCGCGGATAGCTCGCGGATAGCTCATGGATAGCTCACAGCTCATAGCTCACCTGTGAGGCACTCAAGTACTCAGCCAGGTGTATTGGCATGACCGCGAACTTCACTAGCGCCCGTTTTGGAAAGTCGATGAATCAACAGACTTAACTGTCGTCGCCAGAATTTAGCAGTCTGCGAATCTAGATCGCGGCGATCTTCGAAACCCTTTCGGTGAGCTGAACGGATGCTCTGATTTCTCGTACGGCATCTGACCCAGCCATTGATGAGAATGAGGTGAACGTCGCAAAAAAAAACGCCAATGGATCACTCAGCCTGACCTTAGGCACTCAGCGTTGACCACGTGACCTCTGTCGGCCAATCAGCGATCGAGTTACGTCCGGTCGGTGACCTCTGTGACTCGAGTGTGACTTTTGTGACCGTGACAGCCTACAGTGACCGCTACTGGGCTTGGACTCGACCAAGTGGTCGCGGCCAGCTCCAAAAGTGTGTCGCACAGTGGCTAGGTTAGTAGTCTAATGCTTTGCCCAGATTTCTTTTCAACAAGTTTAATTGAGTACAATTGCTTGTTGTCGCGCTCACGGAAGTGGAGAATTAGTCGGAGTAGTCAGAGGAGCTCATTCACTGCAAGAGCTAGCGGGATAGAATGACGGTCATGAGTTATATATTTAACCAAATTTAATATGCTGCCCCATACAGCGAAGCGGCCTTCTTATTCACTCTCGTTTTCTTTTTATATCGCTTTTCCCTTTCGTCACACTGGATTCCTCTCTCTGTCTCTCTGTCTCTGTCTCTGTCTCTCTCTCTCTCTCTCTCTCTCTCTCTCTCTCTCTCTCTCTCTCTCTCTCTCTCTCTCTCTCTCTTTCTCTCTTTCTTTTCCCCTCCCTTCTGCTCTATCATCATGATTTCTGACCGCTAACTTTACCATCTTGGAACCTCGTAGCCCATAGTGAGTTATTTCCGAGGTCCAAATTCATTCGTGAGAACCGCTAGAATGTGGTTTATGTACCGTAGAATGTTGCACATTCGTTGAAATTGACGCCGTTAGTTGGGCTAATTAACCGACATTAAGTTGTCGCTGCCGTTCCCATTCCTGTGCCTTGGTGCCGGTTAAGCTGCGATGCATGAAATACCTATCTCATGCGGCAAAATTTTTGTGAAAACGAATCTCCGTAGAATGTGGTTGGACCCTACCGCACATCGATAATCGCTTTTCTATTGAATCCACCCGTTGATTTGGAAATTTTTCTCTTTTCGCTTCCTTGGGACTTGATTCAGTGGTGCCCTGTCTAACGAACACTATGTTAAACGATTAACGCATTTACAAGTCATATGCTATCGGTTTTGATTTCGACACAGTCATATCATTATTTGGTAGCATTCCCTTTTCAGATACGTTCCCTTTCCAGGAGTCCTATTTTCAAACTCAAACGGCCGGCTTCTCCTATAATTTATTTTCCCGCTGATATCAAACGTAGCGTTCGGTATTCAACTGACTAACGAACGTCAGTCAAATCTCGAGACATCTTCCCACAGCCGTGTCCTTGATTTATTTCAAGATACGATGGGACGTTTCTCAGTGGGGCTGACAGGCAAAAATGTCCTTCCCGCTAAGAGGGACGGGTAGGACGGGATGCCATTAGCCATTTTGCCTGACGATGGGGATCCTCTATTCATTAGCTTCATGTGGGTCCTGTGAATGTCCCCTCCCCTCCCCCTCCTCCCCCTTTCTCCATCGGCCAACCACCATTCATTGGAGCCGGATGGTCAGCTTTTGTGATGTCCAGAAGACTTGAAATAGCCTTCAGAGGCGGTCACCCAGCCCAGAATTTCATTTCCTTTTTGCTTTTTAGGTCACACTGTCCTCTTCTGTGCGTATTTTTAGATCGATTGGTATTTGCTGGATGAATTTGTGACCTCGTTTGAAATGGGGTAGGGTTGTTGCTTTGGTCTGGATGGGAGTCTTTAGGGGGGAGCCCCCTTTCATGACCTCCATTGTGACCAGCTTAGTGGTCACACCGCCCAAATGTCCGGGTTGGGGCTAAAATCAGCCCATGCGTCGTGACGGGCGTCTTGTTTTTCTTCCTTTTCATCGTCTCACACTATGACCAAGACGTGCGAGATTTCGTCCCAAGATCTCATTGTCCTGCACACACCGCATTTCTTCCCTGCCATTATCGTCCTCGATACATTGTCGCGTTTCCTGTTCGTTATCGCCTGCGCTGTTGTGTTGTCGCCGTGGTCGGCTACCGAGCTCTGTTTGGGTGAGTCAGAGGCCCAAGATGACGGCCTCCGCGCCCGCTAGTGGCCGTGAGAGCCCGGACACGACGCCCGACTCGGAGTTTTCGGGTCAAGATCAGGAGGAAGGACAGTGTAGGAGACGGACGCCCAGGACCTTATAGGATCTTGGCAGATATCGGTGGACCTTGGCGGACCCGGTGGAGCTCATTGGATCTCATCGGGTCTCCATGGATCTCATTTGGATCTGTTGATGGATCTCATGGATCTAATGTAGATCTCATGGATCTAATGTGGATCTCATGGATCTGAAAATAGACCTTGGGGTAAATATTGGCTTGAATGGTCTTCAGCGATGCCTTGTCTGTCTTCCGCTTGATCATCCTTGACCATCTGCTTGTCTGTGGCTAACACAGCCATAGTACTGCTTAGCGACCTGACGGTTGGACGCGTTTCTCTTGTGCCACCCAGGGTGCGCGCGTGATGGCGCGGACTTCTCATCACACCAGCTCAGAAACCCGGCGTGAAGCAATGTCGACCGGTTTTTAGCACATGCTACCACCCTTCTCTGTCTATAACTTCCGGGAACTGCGCTGGCCCGACGCTCTTTTGGCCAGGTCAGGTCATGTCAGGTCAGGAGCCACAACTATCATCAGCGTCTTCCGGGGCATGGGGACGGCCTTGACGGTCCTATTCACTTTCGCTGTCGATTTCTCCCTGTGTCCGTCTCTGGTAGCCAGGGCGCACCACCTTTCCTTCTGCCCGGGCGCCCGGTTGAGTAACATGGCGCCCCCGGGGGGCTATGAGAGTGGTGCCCCGGCGCCCCCGGCAGGGAGCCCCCGGCGAGTGGTTGGAGGAATAGGACTTCCTCCTGAGGCGCTAGGACGCCGGGGCCTGGACCTGATGAAGGTGATGTTGTGAGAGGGACTTTGTAAACAAAGATAAGTGAGAAGAATATGTAGTGTTTTTCCTCAGATCAGGGAAGTTTTTGGAAATGGCGAGCCACCGGATGATAAGCTGCCATCATCCATCCTTAATCTCAAATGCCTTTTTACAGCAAAAAGTTATTCATTTTTGTCTTTAACCTTTCCCTGTTTTATCTTCTTCGTCTTTCTTTCTTTAGTTTTATCTGTTATTCATGCATATTTCCGCTACTCTTCCGTCTCTCCTCCCTCCCTGCCCTCCCCTCCCTTCCCCTCCCCTCCCTTCCCTCCCCCTCCCTCCATCCATCCATGTCTTCTATCATTTTCTATCTTTTCCCTGTCCTCTCCATCGCTTCCGCACTCGGCCGACCTTGGTGTTTCTGGGCGAGCGGCGCCCGGGGCGGCGGCTGCCTCCTGGCGCTCAGCTGAGAGCCGCTCTCGTAGCTAACCAGGATTGCAAAGTGTGTCGGGTTACATCACCGGTCGGTTTCTCTTGGAGCGGCGCCGTCCAGCCGCGGTTCGACGGGGAACCGGCACGCGCACGCCGGTATCTGCCGGAGAGAAACGTCGTGTGGTTGTCGCCGGGCGCCGGTGAGGAAGGGAAGGTCACTGTTACGGCGGCTGGCTGGTCAGCCGACTCTCACTCTTGTTGGGGGCTGTTTGTCGGTGGCCAGGGTCAGAGCGAAACGTGCCTGTTTACGGAAGTGAGTTGGGTGGTCACGGCTGGTGCGGTGTAATAGGCAACACATTTTGCCCTAGCTCCCAATCCTCACTTCTTGTACCTTTGTTGGTAGAAAGTGGATCAATAAAAAACCTTCATCAACACAAATCGGTTAGAAGCTCAATAACCTCTAAAGGCTCTCGCTTTATCTGAATTAGCCTACATAACAAATATCCTCAAAAAGGTAAAGTACGGCGTAAAGAATCACAAAATTACTTAATCAAAATATGCAAGGGAAGGCGGAATGGCCCTCCTTCCCTTCCCACGTTCCCCTGTAGCACTAAAACCGTGCCCCCTATTGACTCGACCTGCCAAGACCACAGCCAACTTTCCCTGATGTTGCGAAAATACCATCTCTTCTCTGCCATGTACATGATCTTGCAGTTTAACATTTCTGCATCTGTGAGGTGCTGACGTGCCTTACGATCCCCTCCTAGCTACATCACCCAGCCCTGGCGCCAGTTGCTCGTACTCGAACACGCATTGAAAACGTCGCTGGTCTTGCATCAAAACAGCGCTGACGTAAGCTGGTGTCGAAATGGCTGGAGCGGTAGTGAGAGTGGCATTCACCTCATGTGAACGCTCCGAGCGCGCGCGTGTGTTTCCTCTTCCGACTTCATGGCCCGCTCGTCGTCAAGCGGGACGCAGCGACGGTCTGGTATCTCACGGACCACCCGACGTCCTATACCAGCCCATCAGGACGGCGTAAACCCTGAGCTGTCGGCGAGCGGAGAGACTTGATGGCATTTCACCGGCCCAGGGACCGAGCCAGTGTCGCCCGGGCTCTGTGTGTGCAAGCAGCGTCCACTTTCGCTTTCGGCCAGCAGGGCATGGTCAGATTGGAAAGCGAACTTGAGGCGAACTTGAAGAGCGGAGGGTCGCGTCCCGCTTGTGCCCTCAGGCAGTGAGTGCCACTCTCTGAAGGGTGAGAACCACTCTCTGTCGAGTGAGCGTCGCCCGGTTGGACGCCGCTTTGTGAGAAAGTGGATCGGAGTGAGATGGACTCACGTGGAGAGCGCTACTGAGAGAGGGTGACACGTGAGGTTTGGAGTGGAGGGGACTCATTGGTCAGGAGGATGTCGACCGACTGGCTCATGCTGGGATGAGAAATTATCTCCTGTCATGAAATTACCTCTCAGGATATCGTGACACCGCAATAGATAATCTCTTTCTAAGAATAGCGGCTCCCACGCACACGCACGTCACTTGCACGCTCATTACCTGGCTCTTCACCGTGCAGAACCTCATGCCAATCTCTTCAACACGGCACACTGTCAGCATGACTTCTGCGGCTCCTGCGGCGCTGGCGGTCGGCCCGGCGCTGGGAACAGACCGCCGCGCGGTGACTGTCGCCGCTGGGCCGTGACGCGTCGGATTCGTCTCGGTGCGTGCCAGCTATGCGCCATGTTCGTGCAAAAAGTCCATTGGCGCTGACCGGAGGGGAACGGGCGGGCGCCGTCGCCCGTCTTGGTGCGATAATTTCGGCCACGTGACGCTGCAAAATGGCCACTTCCGTGGCGAGCATGCCGGGCTTCCTAAAACTTGGAATATTTTGTGCATATTTGGCTCACTTAATCAAAAGTTTTGTTGCACTCAATGCCGTTAACGTGTTCAAACTGAATTTCAGAACCGTTTCTTTCTCTAGATCTTTCTTGAGTACTTATCGATTTTTCTCCATGACGATTATGCTCGACTGTCCGCTGTAACCTTGCAACTGCTGTAGCAATGATTTTGCGTGATGTGCTATTGCGCATGCGCAACCCACCAAATTTGCTGCGCGTGAGTGAGTCGGTGGCCGTGAAATTGATAGGGGTGGCTTAGGGGAGGGAGGGGTAAGTCTGTCAGGAGACCTTGTCCCTGAGAAACTGGCTTTAACCGGAAACAAGGTACCGCGATTCCAGTCCTGATGTGAAATTTCTGCTTGACGTTTATTATTGCCTTGAAAAGCAAGTATTTTACCGATCGCATGCTTCAGCTCGTGTCGGAGGCATTATATTAGCTAATCCCACCGAAAGAGCAGCATTTCTGGTGGGAGACAAGTGGCACCGTCTAAAAATAGATGCCCTCTACTGGTCCTTAGGAAACTGGTAGCCCCTCCGTCTGTCGTATTTTTTTATCCTCATCAGCTATCGCGATAGCGGAGTGGGTGGTTTGGTAGGACATTGAAAACTTGAACGGCAAGGCGTAAAACACTGAAATGTCCAAAAGTGCATAAAACGGATGCATCTAAATCAATCCAGTGAAGTTGTCTATTCTGCCTCCTATCCTGAGAACGGTACTACGTTGAATTTCTCAGCCACCACTGTCATCATATGTCTTCTGTCTGTCATCCTTTATGCCAGCTGACGTTTGCCCGCACTGATTATAATACCGATCGACTACCTACCTCGCATGGGTATTTCATTTACGTCATGAGTTCCAGAAATTCTCGTAGCATCACCTGGCGGTGAATCCTACTCCACGTGGACTTGTCACGCGGTCACTTACCGCCTTTTGAGTCGGCTGATACACATGCATGTGTGGTTAGCGGCGGACTCTGCCTTTGTGATCTTCGGACACAGGTGTTGGCTTCTGGTCGCCTTTGTTGTCGCCGAGAACGTCTTTGTGACGCATTGTGTGCCTCGTTTGATTAGCTGTGTGACAAGCTGTGCGAAGAATGTGATGAATTATAGCATACGGCCAATGTGACTCATCTCATTTCCCTTGACCCTGTGTGACCTCAGTTGACCTCTATGACCTCTTCTGACCTCGTATGACCCCTGTCTGTTCCAGGCTACTGGACACGGACGGCGAATTTCTTTTGATTGAGGCGGCAGATCATGTTCCTGACAGCTACGACCCAGAGACGGCAGAACGAAGGGTGAGTACCGATTACAAAGTACTTGGTAAAAGCACCAAGCACCTACGAGTACCTACCTTTCTTTGCTAGTAAACTCACCTACACACAAGGGAAGCGCGATGTAGTTAGCAATTAGCATCGTAAAGACCCCGATAGAGACGCCGGTCAATATTGAGTCGTCACAGTCTCGTGCGTTATCGCGGGCGCGTGCCAGTGACTGCATTGCAGCATAGAACGATAACACCGACGCTGTCGCCTCCACCGACGCTACCGCCGCTGATATAGCTTGGGAGTGGCGAGACCTTGTGGGGCTGGGTTTTGGGAGGGAGGGGAACTGCGATAGGGGAGAGAACTGATGCATATCACCGGCTACCGCAGCCGCCGCCGCAGTAAGGGCAGTAGTCCGTGTCTTATCGACTCCGAGCTAAGTGCCTATCACGGTGCATTTCGTGCCGACGGTGGCGGGCGGGCGGTCGCTAGGGTTTGTTGGACCGAACTGAACCGAATCGGCCCTACAGGGCGTGGCAGGACCCCGGCCGGATGTCTCACCCCTTCGTGGAGGGGGGGGGGGTAGTCACGTGGTCTGAGGCCGCCGGAGGGAGGCAGAAAGACCAGACGTGGTTCACTGGTCTGTTTCGTCGTATGCGTCGCTGCTTTCGTTGCGCTTAGCTGCGGAGGTTAGGGCGGTGGGGAGGGGCGGGGGGTCACGGTCGAACAAACCAGAGGTGACTGGTCTCTGTTCACGTGGTTGGTGCCACGTGGGCACTCAAACCAAGGTCTCGGCCACGTAGCAAGGTCTGCGCTCCGATGATGCAACTCGAGCCGTCCAAATGCAACTGTTGCAACGGCATCAACGCACATCTGTCAAATTGCAACTCGGGCTGGCTCGTGACTTCAGTCCGTGTGTGCCCGGCTGCTGGATGAAGCATTTGAACACCGACTGGTGTCGCTTGCCTGATGGATGCTCCGCTCCCGACGACCTCAGATGATCGAACTCGATACCCGGCGCCGACCGCTCCGAGCGCCTCGGGACATCTCGTGACATCTCTCAAACGTCTCACTTCGTCTCAGTTTGTCCCGAGACACCTCTGGCGTCTCAGTCTGGGGCGTCGGGAGCAAACGTCTCGGCTGTCGTTCGAGGACACCCGACTGGACTCAGTAACCGGTGATCGACGCTCAGACCCGCCACGTGCCGGTGGCGGCACCGCGTGCGGGTGGCGCCGACGGTCGGATTTCGACGCCCGGAGGGAGGGGTGGTTGCTACCCGACCAGTAGCGGAGAAAGCTTCACCCGGCGACGGCGTTGCCGCCGCCGGCGCCGGCGCTGCCTTGGTGAAGGCCGAAGGGTGGTTGGGCCCGTGGACAACAGATGTCACTAGCGACAGGCGCTCCCCCGTCTATTACTGTCGTTTAAAGGGACAGTATCACCATTTTGATGAAATTTGACATTGCATAGGCCCCACCTTTCTGGTCCGGGAACTGAAGACCGATCCTCGAAGTTCCACACCGTTATCCCGCTATCGCCGCTCAAAGTACGAAAGGTGTACCACACTTTGAATCGTGCAGAATCGTGCTTCACTATCTTCACTGTTTAAATGTTTGCGCCGTTTTGAATTGACCGCCAGTAATAAAACTTTTACCCTGGTCATTTCATCAAATTTTATAAAGCCAAAACGTTTTTCGCACTTATTCATCACCGTTAAATTCATTAAATAGTAGTAGGCAATTTCCGCTGTTTCCTTCGGATTCTAGCGGCTCAACAAAGGAATTCCTCCAGCTTGAATCACAATCTCCCTCCAATGTATGACGTTTATCACGTGATTGTCACGTGATATTTTCTCCCATTGTCAATTGTCACGTCCAATTGTCACTCCCTCCAATTGTCACGTGATATTTTTATAGGCAATACCTAAGGCTACCTCTCCCTAAGGACAACTCAATCAGAAGAACGACCGCGTAAGCGTAGCGTCAATAATGTATTATCTGCGCCAGTTCTGTAGTAATTTTGCATGCTTCCAAACTGGCGGCCATGCTTGTATAGTGGTGGTTCGCTCATGAAAATGAATCATGAAAATGAAATGTGGTTGCAATATTTTTCACCGAGTTCGGTCCTCAAACTATGTTTTTCTGATTCAGAAAAATAAGAAATGCTAGTAAAAAAAAAATCAGCTCCATACATTGATTTTTTTTTCGATGATACTGTCCCTTTAATGGTCGAGGTGGCTGAAGTTCTGTCCCGGACGTTGTGGTGGTGTAGGTGCCTGTCTCCCCTTTCCCTGGTCGCCACCCCACGCCTGTTCGTCGAAGACCTTCACTGCAGAGGGTAGAAGGGGTGCGTTGTGCCCCTGGAGGCCATCTGGTCAGCTCCACTCAACCGGAGGTCATTTCCGCGCTCTGTGAGTCACGTACTCTGCCGTCATTGCTGCTGCTGCTGCCACGACTCCTGTACTGCTGGTGCGGTGATGGCGGCGATGGCGGCGGCGGCGGCGGAGGCGCGATGGTGCGCGACGGACATACCTGGTGTGCGACGAGGTACGACGGTGCTGCCCTTGGAAATCGACTGAGTCACGGTGGTGGTAGACACGTCTGCCCGTCCGTCTGCCCGCCTGGACTGCCCGTCTTCCCGCCTAGACCGCCTACTCGCCTGCCTGGCCCGCTCGCCCGCCTGACTTGTCCGCCCACCCACCTACATAGGCTGCCCGCCTTGCCAGTCCGCTTGCCTGTCCAGCTTTGACATATCCTCTCATACTTTATGATGCTGTCAAATATTACCTAATCTACAGGGTGTCCGGATAGTTCTGGCGCTTTTCAACATTTTCTAAAACAAATGCCATTGGTTCATAGATACTAATCAATGGATCAAAACAATGACTAGGGACACCAAGCCACATGCTTCCGCTACGTGCTCATTCAATGTAACCACCGTCGGCGCCGACGACGGCCTCGACGTAGGGGAGGAAGCGTCTGCGGGTTTTGACGATGCGGGGCATTTCCAGGTCCTCCCATGCTGTCATGATGCGAGTCTTCAGCGACTCCAGGTTGGGGTGAGAAATGGCCTAGATCCTGTTCTACAAAACGCGTAGCACGCCGTAGTCGAGCGGGTCAGGTTAGGAGAATAAGGCGGCCTAATCTCATTTCGCCACGGTGATCTGGCCCGGCAAGCTCCTCTGTCAGTTTAGCTTGAATGGCGGCGGCGTTGTTGGAGGGTGCTCTGTGCTGTTGAAATGCGAAGTGACCCTTAGGGCATGTCGTCTTGACCCTCGGGTTGATGTGGCTGTCCAGGAACCCCTCGTGGGCCAGCCTGTTATTCATTTATTCGACATTGACGAAGATGATGGGACATTTTTGTCCATCAGACCCCCGCACTTTCTTCGATTGCCGCGTTGAAATGCTGCTCCGTTCCCATATCGCGTTCGAAACGGTCTGAGGATATTTTTTAAGGAATTCCCGAGTCGAAATAAACCTTTACCTGCTAAACCATTCATCGAAAAACGCCGCATCGCGCTGCAACTCGCGCCTCGTTCAAGTCGCACCCGGCCGCCGCGCGCAGGCATTCAGCGACAAGGCGCATCTTCGCCCATCTACCCATCACTGAAAACGATTTCAAGGTCATATTTACACGACCCCTGGCTGAGCAATCAACGAGGGGTCATGTCTGTGATGATTGGCTGAATGTCCAATAATCACAGCGCGCGTTACACGGCGTCCAAAAGAAGCGCCAGGACTTTCCGGACACCCTGTATATATTTTGTACATAACCTCACCACCGTCGTAATTTATACAACCGTCGAAAGCGATACGAATGACACCGGCGACGCAGCAACCCTCCATTAGTAAGCATCCTCAACGCTTGACTCTCTATCTCCCCAAGTCTAGCCCAGGAGTTAGATCTGCGTGCTGTCGGCAGTCCCCGCCGTCACGTGGCCACTTTGGCCGGACATCGTTAGACCTTGAGAGGAGGCGAGCCATCCACCGAGGCGGCTCTGAGCCGAGTCCAGACGAGGAGTTCAATGTCAGACATCGACCGGGGAAGGAGCCGGTTTGGAAAAAAATGGCATCGGCGTCGTGTTAGTGGCTGATGGGGGAGGGAAGGATGGGGAGGCGGCGGTGCCGGGTGCGAAGGGTTTGCGGTGTTTTGTGGTGTGCCGCTGCTCAGGCGGAGTCAGGGCATTGCTCTTCGGGTGCCGGAAGTTTCAGAAGAGAGCGGTTGTGGTTGTGGTCGGTTAAAGAATGTATCCTACCAAAGTTGAATGATTCTTGGCGATCAAAAAGTGGATTTAAGACTGAGAAACGATCGAAGCGAGCACATGCGAGACTTGATCACTTTCAGTGAGTCTCGTTTAGGCGTTTTTATGCTTCTCAAACGGAACTTACGTACAGATTCGTCGGGTCGGTCGACTTTTTCTTGACACGAGCGAGAGTGGGTATCCCGATCTGTCGACTTTCGGTCTCTGGTCGTCCAGCACTGAACGAAAGGGAGAGAGAGCGAGAGCGAACTGGACTGGTACTTAACTCCGAGAACTGGGGGTGTGGCAGCCCGCTCGTGCACCGTCAACGCTCTGCACAGGGAGAGAGTGAGAGATGGTACAGGAGAGAGTAGAGTGACGAGCGAGAGCGAGGTGGTGGTATTTGAGGAACTGCGGCAAATAAAGAATGAAGAGTTGCCGGACTCGCCAGGCAAGACGTTGAGGAAGGCGTGTATACCAGCGAGGCAGAGGTAGAGCGAGAGAGCGAACGACAGAGTGAGAGCGAGAGAGAGAGAGAGAGAGAGAGAGAGAGCGCCGGGCGCGGCCGAGTAGCGGTCCGCCCGCCGCTCTGTCCCATGACGTCATGAGAGAGAAGCTTCCGCTGTCCGGCCGGCCGGCTTCGACTCCGGGTCAAGTGCGTTCAAGGGCACAGCTCGGCCACCGTTACTCGACGGACTCGTTCTCACAGAGCTGCCCCAGCTCGGTCAGAGAGAGCTGCGACGTGATGGTGGCGCCGGCTGGCGACGGTGGGTGGAACTACTCGCTGGCACCGGTTTGAAGCGTCTGCTTGTTTCTGTCTTTTCCGGGGTATATGTTTGGAAACAAAATTAAAAAGAAGAAACGTTGAAGCATAGAAGCATGTAAATGATTGTCAGCGGCTGTGAATGGCCCTTCCTTGGCTCAGTTTCATTCCTTAACTCCTAGAATGAGCATATAGGCTCCTTTCAGTTCTTGTCCCTTGGCGCTATCATCCACGTTAATCTATTTCTCCTGTTCAGCTCCTGCGTAGTGTGGACAATCCAGTTCGACCGACGTGAAAAAAAAACATCCTGGTGCGCATACTAACTACCACAGTGCGTCACCTTCTCCGAACTCGTCCCAAGCGGTGCAGTGCGCACCTCGCGCGCCAAGCTCGTCGCTCTTCGTCGCCGGCGGCACTCGAGGCCGCGTGCCGACGCGTTCTGGCGCGTTCCGAGACGAGCTTCTGATGTACCGTCTCCTGGAAGTCGGGCCGCCGGCCGGGGAGCACCGTTAGATTCTCAGGCGCGGTGTTTGACCCATGGTAGGAGCGTCTGCCCGCCGCTGCCGCCCGCCGCCGCCGCCGCCGCCGCCGCCGCTGCGTAGAGTGGTAATGAGAGAGACCCACGAGCGCAGTGCGTGGTAGGTTTTACTACGCGCTCCGGGAGACGGCCGCGCACGCGGAAGGGACTAACGGTGCTTGGGCAGACGGTCTGGAAAACAACGTCTAGCCAGCGAGGGGAGGGGAACACGATCGATTTGCGTGAACTGCGTCTTGGGGTGGTTTTCTGGAGAGGAATGGTAGGTAGAACGCTACGGTCTGCGATCTTTTTTTGTCGTGGTTTGAACTGACGTGGTTGGGTCGTAGCGGTTTCCGTTGGCATAATTCTCACATAACTTTCCATGGACGGTTTCCGTGTTCTCTGCCCGCGGCATGAACACGGCTCGACCAATCAGCGAACTCCTTCCCGTTCTTCGTCATCTTCGGCCCTTCAACCCACTCGAGTGCCGCGGGGATGTAGCGGTACATCAACGGGCGCCTTCAAGGTCACTGTCTGACCTGTCGGCGACTTTGGTCGACCCTGACGAGCCACGTCCGCTTCCGGTCACGCCCAGGTGAGACGTGATGTTAGGCGTGATGGTCACATTGGGGAGTCGTGACCGAGGCACCAAAGGGTGATTGAGTGGGGAACAAGATGGGATACGGTGGTATACCGGTTATTGATTGAACCCGTTGTCCAACGGAAGAGCACCTAGCATAACGGGGAAGCTAAAATGATGTGCGCTCTTTGTTAGCGAGGTGGTGTCTAATCCTGCACGATACGAGCTTTGCGGCGGGATGAGGCTATGTTGTCTGATGATGCACGCTTTGTTTTCTGATGACGTAGCTGCGAGCCGATCCGCAAGCGTCCTGTGTTGTTTAGCGGTTTCCTGGGCTATGACACCAAACACAGAGCTTCTGCGTGGTCTGACCTACGTTCCATCCGCTGTCAATATCCGTCAATACGAGGCGTGTCTGTGACCTTGTCCAGTGACCCAGAAAGACGTCGCCCGAGGCACTGCTGGGTCGTTAAAGGGTAATCGGCGACTGGTCCGTGCCCGTCACGGGCTAGATCGATGGCCTAGTTATTCGTTCGGAATGTGATGTTATTAACACCCCCTGTCGACCCCCCCCTCCCCAACCCCGCCCGCCCAGACTTCCAGAAGCTTCCATCGCCACTTCCGGGTCCCACGGGTGATACAGTTTTACTTCATGGCCGGCGATACAGAAGTTGTATCGTAAATAACCGTCCCCCAGGACGAGGGCCCTTAGTTTCCCCGAACTGCTTCACATTGGTTGAGGGTGGTTTGGTTAGCATAGCCGTCAATATCTCATCAGCGCTATTTGTAGGGTTATGAGTCATGCAAGTACAGTGCGAGTGCAAGATGTCTGTTTCAATTCGTCAGCAATCAGCATGATGCGTCGTATATTGTAACGCACGCGGCGTCTCGTGACGCTGCGTCACATTGTGCGAGTTCACTGTCCGTGACGGTCAGTGCCACTGTGTGTCGCTTGTTGGTGACGTCACTCTTCAGGTGTTACGTAATAGGTATCTTTGGCTTGAGACGGTCAACCGTCTGATCTAGTCCGTGACGGTTCGTACCTCCCGTGACGGTCATTCATGATATCCGTGACGGTCATCCGTGATGCCCACACCTCCTCGTGACGCCCCGTGACGCCCGTGACGGTGACCGGGCCGCGTCAGTGTGTGCCACTTCTGACCGACGTTGGCTGCCACGGCCACGGCCGGCGGCAAAAGAAGCAGGTCAGCTCGCTCGTCAGACAGTAGCTGTTCCTCGGTGGGCACTGCCGTAGACGACCGACAATCCAGGTCTATCGCTGCGTCGGTGACGACGCGTCGGCGTCGTTTACCGTCGTCGGCGGCGGCGCGGCGGTGGTTGGTGAAGTTCACTTGACGGTGAACCTTCAGCGAGGTAGGGCGTGGCTTTTGCTGTGTCGGGTTTTCTCGAGGGGTTGCATTGTCTTGATGTGACGCAGTGTTGCATTGTCACATGAAGAGGTCTAAGTTTGGATAGCTCAGAGCGGTTTGATAAGCTGTTTTGACTGTTCGTTTTGTTCTGAATGTTACCCCGGAGTCACTCGAGCGGATATGACCGGTTGTTTTCGTTAGAGCGCCCGTTGCGGTTGTGGCTTTTGGTCTGTGGGTTTATCGGCCTGCTCTTTGAGTTCATTCATCCCTGGGTCTGTCGCCAGTCTCGTCTGGGTCGGCCCGGGTGGCGGGGAGGCTGGATCGATACTTTGGCGCTCGCCCGGCTCCGAACCGGCGCCAGGCAGTCTGGGCGGTCCTCTCGCTCGCTCCCTCCCTCTGTCCCTCTCCTCCGGTCCTCTGCCCTGCTGCTCTCGTCCTCTGACCCGTGACCACGCCCCCGTCACGGCGGTGGTTGCGCCTTGGATTTGTTGCTCACGCACTCAGTTTTTGTAGCGCTTGCATGCGGCTTTTTCGGTGATCATGGCGCTTTGTTTGGCTTGACCTTAGCGTGGGGTACGTGTCAAGGTCACCTTGAAGGCACCCTCCCCCTCGCCTCCCCCGACAACCGGCCCTGTCTGGGCTGAAACGGCTGCAGGAGCTTGCCGGCAAAAACTAACACCGGTTTAGGCCCTTGTTTTACCTTGCTGACCAACGCCAGACGCTGTCCTGAGCGGTGCAGATGCGGCGTCGAAACGAACAGAGTTTTTCCACCGCAGTTTCAGCTCAGGCACTGACGCACCGGCAAGCCTTATCTGATATCACTGGGGCATTCCACGTCAAATCGAACAAAAATCGGCTGTTTTGCACCTTACCATCAGCGATTTCATTATAAATTTGTGAGCGAGTTCCTGTGTGGCCCTGGACATTACATTGATGTTTTTTTGCACATTCTGACCACAGGTCTTCTAAATATAGGGCATCAAATTTTTACAAAATGTTGCATCTTTATATTTTTGAACGACCATAACTTTGGTTGTACTTGTTTGATTTGAATGAAATAAACCTTACTGTTTAGGTAATTTCTTAAGCATTTGTTTAGAATTGCACCTACTTAAATATATGACCTTGAAATTTGCTTAACTCTGTTCTTAAGCACAAATATTGAAATAGCAAAAAACACGTCACCTTCGATTTGGCTCATTTTCATATATTTTATTGCCTACCATATTCTTAACAACCTGTGAAAAAATTAGAGTGGGCCATTCATAAGTTTTGAAGAAAATTGCACATATGCAAACGTATGTTAGCACGCGCAGTGGAGGGGGAAGAGCGAATTTCGCCCACCCCTCCTGTTTTTCGCCAATATCTCATAAGATTAATGCGAAATTAATTATGGCTACCTGTCAAGAATTGAATTGGACATTTCATCGTGCAAGCAATAAGAAAATCGGTTCACAACTGTTCTAGTAATAGCGGTGTAAAGTGAACATCCTGTCGCCGCAGCGACGCGGCGACTCGGCAGCCGGCGCCGACCGCTACGTGCCGCCTGAATTGTAGACTGTGCCGGGACGGAACGGAACGGTTCCGTCTTTACATCGCGCTCCCTACCGCTGATTACGTTCGATTCGCGTCAAATTTTGTGAGAAGACTAAGAAATGTACAGGCAATCTTATGGTGAAAAAGTTTTGAAAATCGGTTGGTAAACAATTGAAATATGAACGTGTAAACACAAAATTGTGATTGCTGCGTTTCCCGCATCGGCCGAGCCCGCCTCAGCCGGCGACATGTTACTCTTAGCAGGCCTCAAACTGCCATATTTATTATTGGATTAGCTAGAAATTCCCCATACATACTAAAAAATGTATGTTCTTTCGTATAGTGAAGATCAAAAGACGTGAAGATATCGTTGCGTGATAATGTTTTCGTTGAATTTACTTCATGATGCATTTCCACACGGCTCAAAATTCACCGCAAAATACCGTTTGCCTGAGCCACTTTTACTATGGAACGTGAATGCTTGACTACGATGACTATGCATTTCCATTCTCGCAGAGTTTGGGATATCACTAATCAGCAATCATTCATTTCAGAAAGTGTACACAAGCAAGCATGTCTTGACTCTGTCTTTCAAGGTCACGCGCGGTTGCGTGATGTTGATGCATGAAAACGGCGTTTGCCGCGAAAGTTATGAATGGCCCACTCCAATTTTTTCACAGATGGTTAGGAACATTGTGACGGACATAATATGTAAAAATTACCCAAATCGAAGGTGACGTGTTTTTTGCTATTTAAATTTTTCTGTTTTAATTTAAGGTCAAATGCATTTCAAGGTCACTTCAATTTAATTTTATAATTAAAAATCAAAGCCTTATCAATTGCCTATAAGACCCTGTTAATATCATTTTGATACCAGAAAAGGAACCAGAGTTATAGCCATTTAAAAAATTGATATGTGGCATTTTTCGCTATATTCGATGACCTATATCTCAGCGATACGTTATCAAATTTCGAAAATATTATACGTAACTCAGTTTTGAACCATGCCCAGTCTGCCTACAAATTTTCAGAAAAATCGAAGGGGATGACGGATTTCGGTGTTTGATTTGACGTGGAATGCCCCCACTATATCCTTGGCCAATGCGCGAATTATGCCCCTCTATGGAAGTAGTTTCTGCCTGCTATTAGTCGACGGCAAGGTTGCAAATGTCCGCGCGAAGGCCAGCGTTGTGTAAAACAACGCGGAAGCAACGCGTCCCGCTGCGTGTCCAGCACAGTCAGAGGTCACTCTCGCTGTTGTTCATCCTGTTGTTTTCTCATTGTCGTGATGACTGCATGTTCACGCTCTCGCGTTGCCCACTTCCAATGATTACCTCCATGCACGCGAGGACACTCATGTGTAGCTCGGGCGTGCATGGCATGTGCCTAGTGACCCTGCCCCCCTCGGACGCCCGAGGCTACACCCCCCCCCCTCGCCCGCCAGCTCGGTAGCCAATCAGAAGCAGTCTCACGCCACTGAGCCCGGCGAATATTGGGTAATTGTCGGTGGAAAGTAGGCCAATGCTGTCGGGTGGGCCGGCGCGGCGGGCGGCAGTCGACGAGAAGTCAGTTCGTCGGTGGCGACGCTGGGGGAAGGAGGTTCGGAGACGACGGAGGAGGCTTGAAGACGACGGAGAAGGCGACAGAAGACGAAGACGTTAGTGACAAGGTGGAGCATCTGTGAGGAGTTTGTGAAGAGAATTGATCCAAGGAAACTTTGGCACGCTTAGGTGAGAGGAAAGCACTGCTGGAGAGATTTGACGTTTAGTTTAAATAATTTTCACGATATCAACTTCATCTCTACTTCCTGATAGTGTCAATGCTTACCTAGCAGCTCAACTGATCAAGCTGAGGCAGCTCTGGCAGCCCCATCTCGAGCTTCTGGAGCTGTGAAACTACCTCGAACCCTTCCGAGCCCCACCGACACATTGTCGCCGGGCCTGGAGTCCTGCCGAGACGTTGTTTTGTCCCGGGCACGGCTCGAGTTCAGTGGCGATCGTCTGGCTCCCTGTGACGTCATTTCGTACCCGTTGCCTGATCAGCGGCGTCGTTACTGAATACTTCCTGATGGTCCCAGATACTGGATCTCCTGACAGCCCAATGTCGTGCCTCCTGAGGCACAGCGTCATAGCTTGAGATACAGGCGCGGCCTACTGCGCACCTTCCGAGAACTTTGGATGAGTCTCGGCTCGGTTTTGGCTGCTGACGTGGCAGCTGGTTCTGCGTATTGGTCGAACTTCTCCAAGTAGTCCAGGTAGGATCTGCTGGGTTATCCAGATGAAGTGAGTTTGCCGGCGGCTGACGAGCGAACGTGTAATGCGTCACGCATTTTGTGCACGACGGTTTGCACAGTGCACTGGCGTTGTTTGCACACGCTGCACGCGCTCAGTGCATGCATGCACGGTGTATGTTCACTGCGGTGCAGAGAGACCTGACAAGGTAGATTGAGGTGACCGGATGGATTTGGGACGGCCAGACTTCCCTGACGCAGTTTCTATCGTTTCACCGTTTAGGTCTACCGCAGTGGTGGCCACTGTGAGAATACAAGACACCGCTCAGTCTACTTGTGCAGCCAGCCGAAACGCCGCAGAAGAAAAAAAAAAACGTCACATTTACTCTAGGTCTAGACATCATTGAAGCCACGTTGGCCGAATCATTATCTATCGAAGGTGGAATATTGCGCATTAGGTAACCGTCTTATCACCAGCATGCCTCGACGGGGATGCAGTTTCAGTATAAGCCATATGTTATGTGGGATTAGATGGGTGATTTATTCTCCGTTGCAGGTGGCTGAGTCCGTTATTGATGATTTTGCAGCCAATCGGACAGGCGGGACGAAGTGCGGTTGGCTGCCGGTTGACTGGCGGGAAGGACAGTGACATTTAGCGGTGGTGGTTGACGGCATCCGCCTGGGAACAGCCCTCCTAAGGTGCGACTTCCGATCGGATACTGGGTTGTGTTGCTTCGTCATTAGTTCCTGCGTATTGTTCGTAAATTCTTCGTAAGCAAAGCTCCGGAGAAGTACAGTCACTAATGCAAACTGTTGGGTTGGTTAAACTGTCTTGGAATTTCCCAATCGAAGAGGGAAAGGTAGGGGAAGTTTGTAACAGGCGGCATTGAGAACCCGTGCTTGATTCTCTGAACCTCCCCGCTGAAAGTGGCCGCACTGGCCGGGCCAGACGGACAAAATCGAACTCGCTCCCCGCCGAAAATAACCGGTCCTGTTTCGCCGGCGTCTTACCGACGCTCGCGCGTCCGATTTTTTCCCTCCACCGGCCTCCGACCCTGGAGAGATAACATCTCTGACCGCCGCACTGAAGAGGCGTCTTCAAGGCTATCGGCGAGCAGTGACCGCCCCCGGGTGCTGACCTCTGGTGACCCACCACCGGCATCCCGTACCACCGGTAGCACCGGTTTACCCCCTCTCCCGCCCCTCTCCCTCCCTCCTGCACCCCTCCCAGCTCCTCCCCAACACCTTACTTCAGCCGGTAGTGGAGTGGAAGAGATTTCCAATGACGCGGGGGATTTTTTTTTCTTCTGATTATCATTAGTTTAAGAACAGCACCGTAGGGTGAGATGACGTGTCCACACCGAGCGCCACAGAACGTCCCAAGTGCGCTGGCACTGTCTCATCGGTTCATCCCTCGCGACCATGGCCTCCAGCGGTGACGGCGACGGTGAAGGGACCCTCCTTCATCCATAGGTGGTTGACCCGGCCCTGAACTGAGCGCTACGCGCCCCTGTCCGGGAGAGATGACCTCAGGAGATGACATTTACCTACCGACCACAACCACGGAAATTCCGTCAGCAGTGGGCACAGACACTGAGGTCGGGAGGTAGCTGATGACCTCTCAACCTCGCTGGCACCCCAGCGCTGCCTTCCTCTGCTTCAGAGAGGGGAATGAGTTGGGTATGCGTGTCCCCAAGGACTTGATTGCATGGCTGAAGCGAGTCTTCTAGCGAGGATTTGTTTTGACAATTGTGCTGAGACACTCTCATTGACGTTTTGAGACATGCTGTCGCTGAGACATGCCCTGCGAGTATGACTCCCTGAGACCTTCTGAGACATCTGAGACACACCCTCGCTGAGACAGTGAGACAAGCCCGCCCCTCGCGAGTTCACACGGTGATAGTGCCGGCCGGCGGCCCAACGACCCATTGTAATCGGATGCCCATCGGCACTTTATGGGTGAGCCCGTCTAGACCGACCGGTCCTGGCGGCAGTTGAACTGCGACGCCAGCCAACAGCAGCGAAGGGTGTCTGTAGTCTACACCGTCACCGTCTGACACTTAGTTGGTAAACTTTGAATAGCATTGGATGTTAGGAAGTGTCTAGATGGACACGGTGGTTTCCGTCTATCTGTAGATTGATTGGAATAACGCGAGATTTCTTGAAGCTCATGGAGACTTGAAATAACTTACGATAATACCTACTTGGCCGGGATGGTGGGATAACACAACGCACACACTCACCACGTACACAAATGCCAGACAGCTTGCATAACCCATTATACAGCACACACAGACATACATACAGCCAGCCACGGCTGAGTGGTCCCCACGGCTGCCGTTCAGGGTCAGCTGTGCCGTCCGTCCGGGCCTCCGGTGACCTCCAGTGGAGCCGCGCCCCTCGATCAGCGCAGCCACCTGGTGTGGTGCCTTACCATCAGCTGCGCCAGGTGGTGCAGGAATGGGTGGTGACTACTGGTGATTGGTGACAGTTGGAGAGGTGGATGGGGAGGTTTGAACAGCAGCGAAGCGTGTAGACATCCACCTTCTGTTGTCCGCTGTCTGGTGTTCCGTGGTTTGCCGGTGCCAGTAGCACCCCACCGAGTTTTTTGCCGGTCACGTGGTGCCGCCGCAGCGCTCCGGACGTGCCGTGTGACCGGTCACGTGACGGGCGGGAGCATTGACCCCCTCCTCTAGCCGCGCTGTAACGGGGACGCTGCGCTTGCGGCAGTGGTGGCCGTCTCATGACCCTCACACCCTCGCCGCCCCACCGCCGCGCCGTTGTAGACCACTATCATACCTAACGCATCGTACCGCACGCCCCTCGTTATCGTAACGCAGCGTTGCGTGCCGCCACCAAAGGTCATGGCCCCGGGGTGGCTGGGAACAGACCGGAAAGCCGGCGAACTATGCGTCTGGGGCAGTGGAGAGGTCAGCGCCCTGCCGTCGGACCGGTGACTCGTCGGTACTGGGAAAGTTCACGGTCTAAACTGGCACGTTGCGGTAGTGGGTAGGTTGGAATGGCTGGATGAGTGAACTATGGTTAGTGCAGGCTTCTAGGATGCGTCAGATAATGCACGTAGGTAACTGTGGTGAATTGGATTATATACTCGTCATTCTTTGATGCGTCATTGGGTACTCCGATACGTCTATGAGTTGGCTCGTTTTATCGTCGATCAGGCAATGACTGAATGCGTTCTTCCCCAGGTGTTTCTTCACGAAGGTGCCGTGCACCTCCTGCCTCTCAACTTTCCCGACGAGACTTCTGACGGCTTACCAGTTACCATGGCAGCAGTGGACGCCGTACGCGACGCTAGCGCCGCCACACGGGCGGACGACAAACTACAGAGTTGCATCCAACAAAAGATCGACGGGTGAGTGAGATTGTCAGGGATTTTCACGCAAGGAGATCACGCAAACAAGATAGCGAGAAACTAGCGTTGGATTTCTGAACCTTAGCCAAGCAGTTATAACAGAGATGGCTTCACACACGAATTATGGCACGAACACATCGTCGCCTCGTTTCCAATCCCTTTCCCAAGACGGCGCCCGCCGCTTGCTTAGCTCATCTGTTGCCATCTCAAACACTCTAAAGCCCTCGCCTTGACTGGGTGGGGCTTCACTCGAGCGTTTATCATAATCTCCTCAAGCTCACTGGGGCTGAAACCGAAACCAGGTGGGCTAGAGTGGCGACTAGCCTGTAAGAAGGCGACCAGCACCGATTTAACGTGGATTTTCAGTCTGATCCTCGCTAAGAGTAGTGTTTGTGCCGACTTTGCCCAGGGCCAGTTGCTGCGACTCGACACACCCAGTTTCGAGTGAAGTGAGGATTGTTTTCTGGCGTAGTGGAGGTTGCTGAGAAATGGGTCTCGTTTTGGTACGATAAGCGGGTTACTTAGCGCTGAGAACTTGGCAAAGTCGGTCTGGAATGAATCATGTATTAGAGGGTGGTTTAATCAATCGCATTTAGCGCGATGTGGTGTGGGAACCGAAGCTGAACTGAATCATCCTTGTGGTCGACGTGCACTCAGTCATTCTCAGGCTATGATTCAGCTTCTTTTATCACCAAATTCAACTGCCATAGACTAATGATTCAACTTTCTTATCAAATTTACCGCAAAATGAATCATTTATAGTATAAGAACCAATCGACCAACATATATATCAAAGCTGTCGAATACATGAAACGTCAAGTACCACTTAGGGCGATATTTACTGAGTATTACCTATTTAGGTTGTATCAACTCTCGCCTGTTGCACTTGACAATCTTCACGTCTCTATATCTAACCGTCTAACATCTATCTGTCTCTCCGCAGATACCCAGGCAAGATCACGGAGTCCCATCACCGTGCCACGGTTCGTACTCCAGCAGCCGCCGCGGCTCTCCTGGCAGCCTGTCCCCAGCTGCTCCCGGCCGCCGTGCAGGCGTTCTACCTTCGCGACCCCATCGACCTCCGCGCCTGCCGCGCCATGCGCTTCTTCCCTCCGGAGACGTGTGTCAACGCGAGTGTCGTCTTCACGAAGACGCTGTACGCGCAGTTGGTGCACCAGCAGTTCCGGCCCGATGTGAGGACGGGGTGGCAGCTGCCGGCGCCAGCTGCGGCCGAGTTTCGCGCGGCCGATGTCGGCATGAAGCTGGTGAGTGACCTGCCTGACATCTGGTGGGAGGGAGGGGAAGCTTTGGTTCAAGTTTCTCCACTAGAGCTTCTGCTAGGAATAGTGATATTGTGCATACGTCTATTATTGCTGTTTTCTTTTGGTATTCCTGAAAAAGCATTCAATGAAAGTCTCGTACTTTTCCAATTTCAGTCACTAGTTCAGTGACCAGAAGCTTAAACTAAAGAAACGTACTTCTATTTAAACCAAACCAAAACCAGGCGTTCCACGGTAATATCTCGACGCTCGCATTTACTCCCCTTTCAACGATCATAACCAAACCGTTCTCTGTTCCCTCAGGCGTGTGGACTAGAGATCCTGGCGTCTCGCGCCGGCTCTCAGTCTCATGCCGCCGAGGCCGATCCCACACTGGATGAGCTGCGGGACGACGTACGCTGGCAGAGATACCTCAGCTCTCTGCACCAGAAACGCTACTTTGGGGTGAGTTTTCAGATGGTGTTATTTCGCCGTTTTCTAGTCCGATTTAGTATGGGGATAGGGGATGCGGAGTCATAAAGCATCTCCTTAGGCGAATAAGATAATTGAGTCCGTTGAATACCTGTCAAAATTATCAAAACATTTGATTATTCGTACGGTAATATTTTTTGCGATAAGCTGGCATTAAGCCTTTACCCACGTCTCGTTGGATGAGGCCTCTCCGTATAAGGGCACAGGGGCCCCTTGACTTTCTGAAAAACAAACATTTCCTCGTATTAGCCGGTGGGAAAGTCCGAGTCTTTCTGCAACGAGTGATTAATTGTCTGATGTTGATGGGGCCGCGAGGTTGAAACCGTCTGAAACTCCACTGTGTAAATGTTTGCGGTTAATTTCGCTGCTGAAATGACGCGGCTCTGGGTAGATTTTTTGACGGCCCGACCGCGGACCGGTTTGGATGCCCGTGAACTCCGTCAAAGTCACCGATACCTGGGGGCGAGTGTTACGTAAATACGCCTTCTGCACCGGCCACCACTCAGGCTTAGTGGCTGAGATGGTTTGTTAGCTGTCAACTCTGCTATGGCGGCAGCTGCTCAAACCTGTCTCGGAATACCAATTGAAAACTCAGCCACCTGTGTCATATGCAGCCTCTGTCTCTTGATTATATCACAATGAACTAACAACCCTCTCTTCCTTCCTCAGGATCTTCTGGAGGGTTCGAAGGATCACTCAGCCCTCATGGAGAAAGCACGTCAGTATTATATTGGGCATATGCTAAAGGAAGACAGACATTCGGCGCCTGGAGATGTGGTCAAAAAACTACTCGGGACAGTCAAGGTGGATCACGCCCAGTGGAAGAAACGCGAAGCTCAGCTTCCTCCGCCCGACGGTAGGTAGCAGCACAAAAGACCTCATAGCGCCGAAGGACAATCACTTAGTTCATTGTAATTATTGCAGATGCGTTTCTGTCAATGTAACACGTAAAACTCGTTCGTTAGTTGCATCTTGTCGACTATTTCACATTTCATATGGTCATTCTGTCTTAATCTTCGTAAAATTATTCATCCTTTTAGTTCATCTTCGGTAAATATGTTCCACTTTAACGACATTCGTACAGAAATCTCCCTCTTTCCGAAGAATCTTGGACTAATTCGCCGTCTCTTCTCCCTCAGATGACTCCTGGCTGGAGGTGTCAGCCGACCAGCTGGAGCAGCTGCTGCAGCAGCAGTTTGATCTCCAGCATCAGCCGCCGCAGCAGGTGGCCGCCGAACTCCAGGAGTTTCTCAGCCAGCTCTCCGGGCTGGAGGGAGTCGAGAGCGACTCCGCTCCGGCCAGCAGGAAGAGCTCGCGCGCCCGCAAGGTGAGGAGAAAGACAGAGTAGAAGGGGCTGACGATTGAGGTTGTGTTGTAAAATCTCCTAATGGTAGTTGTGCTCTTATGGGGAAGCGATAATTTCCCATTTTTCTCACCATTGTTCATCGTATGATGAACACCTATTGATGCAAGCATCTATGCGAAGTGAGCAATGCCATTTGCCCCACACCCTCAGTGCTTACGAATTCTCTCCCTTTCACAGCCGAGTCGCAAGCTCTCCGCCGCCGTGATGCGCAAGATCTCCACTCTGAGTCAGGCCTCCACGGCCTCCGGCATGTCCACACTCAGCCAGAAGATCGACTTTAACGCCGACAGCTTCACCGACGTCGTGCGCGGAATGCTGGACCTTGGCCTGGACGACGACGACTGGAGTGACGACGACTCCTCCGGCATGTCCTCGTATGGCGACGAGGATGAGTCAGCCGAGCTGCAGGACATGCTGAAGGGCTCGGCAGCCGGAGGAGATATGAAGGAGATCATGGCGCAGATGGATGACGAGCTGCGTGATTCGACGCTGGCTGAGAGCTTCGTGCGGGCGACCAAGGCTGTGCGGAAAGAGGTACGTTGGAGACGGGGTTGTTGGAGAAAAGCGGGACGTGTCAGTCGTATGGGGGAGAGGGATGAGTGGCCAGGGGCTTGTATGTTGGGGTTGAAACGTTGTTTAGGTGGCAATGGGGAGTGGTGAATCAGATAGAGAAAACACGATGTAAGGGACGTAAACTCAGGGATGCTTTGCGGTACGGATGCAATATTCGTTCTAGTTCACGATGACTCAGCGTAAGAGTACGACCCATTTGAATGTTTTCACCGATTCATTTCCAACCCCATGTCTGTTCATTCTCTTAGCCATTCTCGAAACAAGTGTTTGACGTTATCGTCTCTTTCCATTGCAGTCGGGAGCTTCGGATGCCAGCCTGGACGACGTCGAGTCCTTCCAACCGGTGGACATTGACGTCAACACCGTACAGAACCTGCTGCAGTCCCTGCAGGGCCAGACCGCTTCGGCCGGCCCCGCCCAGACACTGCTGGACAACATCACCAAGGACAAGCAGAAGCAGTAGTCGCCTGGCGGAGCAGGAGCCTCCTCGACTTCACCCAGTAGCTGAAGATGAGGGCGAGGAGTGTATGGTTAGACCACCGCGGCTTTAGCTAGCTTGGCTTTGTCCTGTGGTGGTTAGACCACCCAACCAACCTACGACAACAGAGTATGTCCATATCATTGGAGTGATACGCACAAACTAAGCGCACTCCAAGTCGTCCTGTGACTGATCTTCGTTAGGGCATCGCCCTGACCTGAGACGTCCTTACACGACCTGACCTGACCTGCTACGATCTGCCATTGACCTGACATCCTCTGACTTGCCCCTGACCTTCCTATGTCCTTACCTTACCCCGACCTTACCTTGACCTGACCTGACTCGCTGTCAGGAACGGTCTGCTGCCCCAATCCGAAGAATCGCCGTCCTTGTCCGGGAGTCGTTGTTTCTCTGCTGCCTCGTGTCGATTTGGCCGCGCGTGTGAGAGGTTTTCACGGTTGTTCGTTCACCCAGTCATCATTCACCCGGCCCGCGGAACGCTCGTCGCCTCCGCAGCGCCATCTTTGTCTTGCCTTGCTGATGGGAGTATGCGAGTGAGAGAGGGTGAGAGCGAGCGAGAGCGCGAGGGAGAGTGAGAGATTTGGCGTCACTCAGTCGCCCGCACGCTGTACATAGATTTCGTCGCGAGCCAGTATTGTGAGGTATGCGGAGGGTTCGGAGGAGATTGTATACATGTATACATATATTTGTGATAATTGATACGATGACAGGCACCGCACACACTCGCAGGCTCGCACTCGCACCTAGCTGAGGCGGACGCTGCTTGTGTCCGGCCTGTTCCGTTTGTACATATACGCTTAGGTGGCTCACTGTAAGCTGGGACAATTGCGGACTGGTGCCGCGGTTGAACCAGAGAGGTTTCGGAATCGTGCTGATGTTATTTTTTCTTCCTGGATTGGAATTCTCACTTCTCAGCAGCACTGAAAGGTATCCGCTGGACCGGTCTTGAGTTTTTACTTTTTTACGCGATGTTTGTGCGCGCTGATGTTGCGTATCGTTGTAAATGCGTTGGCGATGGGGCGACCACAGCAAGAGGACGGTGGTCGCCCTCGGGGTTTGGCGCATGCGCAGATTGTTGATGCGGGATCTTGCGTGGTGGGAACGGGCATTTGCTTGTTGATTTATGACTTTGTGTGTGCCGCCGGCGAGTTGTCGCAAATGGCATGTGGTGAGAAGGGACGCTACCGGATGGACGAGTCCTTTCCTTGCCGAGGGTCCTCCCTCGGCGAGGTTCTGGACGAGTCCATTCCCTGACAAAGGGGAGGCAGTTGGGAGTGTTTCCCTGATCGAGAAGGCTCCGCTCACTCTGCCTGTGTAGTTTGTATTATTTATTTGTGATAATGAAATATATGTAACTGCACATAAGTAAATGTTTCTGTTGTACCGAAGTTAGAGCACGGATGGGACTGGAACAGATGTGTGACGAGTGACGACACAAATGGCGTGTGGTGAGAAGGAACGAATGGGCGAGTCCATTTCGTGCCGGGGAGGAACGGTGGTTTGGACGAGTCCAATCCGTGACCGGGGAAGGTAGTTGGAATAGACTCGTCCAAAAACCGAGATCTGACGCAATTTTGGGTTTGGACGAGTCCATTTCGTGACAAAGGGAAGGTAGTTGGAATGGACTCGTCCAAAAACGGGATCTGACGCGAATTTGGGCTTGGGCGAGTCCATTCTGTGAAAAAGGGAAGGTAGTTGGAATGGACTCGTCCGAAAACCGAGATCTGACGCAATTTTGGGTTTGGACGAGTCCACTTCGTCACAAAGGGAAGGTAGTTTGAATGGACTCGTCCAAAACCGACATCTGACGTGAAATTGGGTTTGGACGAGTCCATTCTGTGAAAAAGGGAAGGTAGTTGGAATGGACTCGTCCAAAAACCGGAAACTGACGCGAATTAGGGTTTGGACGAGTCCATTCCATGACAAAGGGAAGGTAGTTGGAATGGACTCGTCCAAAACCGATATCTGACGTGAAATTGGGTTTGGACGAGTCCATTCTGTGAAAAAGGGAGGGTAGTTGAAATGGACTCGTCCGAAAACCGTGATCTGACGCAATTTTGGGTTTGGACGAGTCCACTTCGTCACAAAGGGAATGTAGTTTGAATGGACTCGTCCAAAACCGACATCTGACGTGAAATTGGGTTTGGACGAGTTCATTCTGTGAAAAAGGGAAGGTAGTTGGAATGGACTCGTCCAAAAACCGAAAACTGACGCGAATTGGGGTTTGGACGAGTCCATTCCGTGACAAAGGGAAGGAAGGTAGTTGGAATGGACTCGTCCAAAAACCGAGATATGACGCAATTTTGGCCTTGGACGACATCATTTGGTGAAAAAGGGATGGTAGTTGGAATGGACTCATCCAAAAACGACATCTGACGTAAATCTGGCTTTGAACGAGTCCGTTTTTCTGATCCAGAAGACTCCAGTCTGTTCCGTTGTAGATTGCTTTATTTGTGAAAACTAAATATGTATTATTTCTGCACACATATTGAATAACAAGTGTGTAATTGTAGTTGCGCTTATCCATTTACAAAATACCTCAGGAAGTCTTCCCTGGACGGTCTTTCGAGCATTGTACAGCGCGGCGTGGCACGGTGATATTTGACAAACTACGAGACAACTTCGACTCGGCAAAAGCGAGGAAGAACCGATAACTTAAGCCATAAGAAATCGAAGAAAACGAAAAAGATTCTTCATGCAACACAAATCCACATCAGTAGCCGATAACAAAAGACGTGTGTACAAAACGGGTACCACTGCGCAGCAGGTCTATGCGCAATGTACGAACACGATACCTACGTCCTACAACCTGCTCCGTAAGCACAAAGAGGGATTCTTTAAGAGCTGATCCACATGAATGCATTACTAGACACAAACGTATGCTGGGTGTGAAGAAGACATTGCGGAGAAGCTGTATGCTATCACTTATCAGCCGTGCTTTCTAACGGGCCGAATTAACCACTTTCCATCCCATGGCTAAATCGAGCCTCATGTTAAACGATGCCATTCGCTTTTATACAGGACTGGCCAAAACCATTCACAGATGCCAACGTTCGACAAATTACACGTTCGATTACAGCTGTTCAAGTTGGTTTAAGCCTCATGTGGACATAGAAATCATCCCATCCCGTGAGTTCGTAGCGTCGAATAATTCCACTGCAAACGGTTACGGCGCTCACCTGACACAGTGCATTAATCAATAGCACAGTTTTAAACACACGAAATCCCGAACGAACATCCTGAAGAGAGAACACTGAGCAAACGCGAAAGCACCACAACTTCGTCGCATACCTATTCCGTCGCTCTATCTTCAGAGCTGTTCCCATATCACCTTTACATCATCATTTCATTAGCACCTTGTTTGTAGAATTTCAACCACCACTTTCCAATGTCGTCAGTAGGTACACATAGGTATAGACACCGAACCGAACATCCAACCTTGACCGCATCTCGAACCGTAGTTTACGAGTTACGAGTGAGTTTACGAGTTCTTCTGCGGGATGGCGGTGACGACCGTCTTGGTCTCGGTGTAGTTCTGAATGCCGTACGATCCCTTCTCTCTGCCGTGGCCAGACATCTTGTAGCCGCCGAAAGGCAGCTGAGACGAGAACACGTTGTACGAGTTGATCCTGTTGGAAGAAGAGAAAGACGTCAGGGTCACGCTGAGGTCATGGCGAAGTCAGAGATGGGGTTGAGGGGTAAGATACAGCACTAGTTTCTTCGTCAGTGACGAGATCATTTCTAAGATGACGTCAAACTAGGTGATTGTGGGGTCTTATAGTGGTCTGGTCGGGATCTAATCAGGAATGCAGGGGTAAGATCAAGAGCATGCTGATCCATCAGTCGCAAGGAGATACAGAATACGACGTCAATGTCACGGATACGCTTAACGTTAGCGCATCCCTAGACAGACTGCCGATTGATCCCTCTTCTCTCTAGAGTTAGAGCACTGGCTGCTACTGCAGCCTGGTGGCCCTACAGAATGAACTAGAAGTTATGAAGGGGACCCGCTAGGTGGCTCGGCTTCACAATGCGACGGTTGTGCGTCATTTGAACTCAAACTAAGATCCATAACACGACGGTACAGTTTTGGCAGGGCCTGGGCACCAGGTAACACCGTAAAGTTCGCCACGGCCAGGTCAAAAAGCCAGGTCAAAGCTAGGTCAGACCATGGTCCCCTCTTGGCTCAGACCAGGACAGGGCATCAAGTTACGATATCACTATCAGGTCGAACCGGGTCATGTCTGAAAATGGCTGGTCTCAGCTCCTACTCAGTACTAGTCATTCGTCACTCACCAGCTCCAGTCCCTATCCGGTCCCAGTCCATATCCCAGTACCTGTACCTGTATCAGTCCCAGTCCCTACTGCTGTCCCTTACTCATCACACGGTTGGGGCATTCCACGATAGATCGACCAAAAAAACTTAAAATTTACACCCGCATATTTTATTTTTGCTTAAAATTGGTCTAAAGGGTTGTGATGGGCGGGGAACCCAGCTGTGGCAAGGATTTTTTTCTTCGAACAACGGTTTCCAAGATATAGCCTCGGGCAGTTCCTGGAGGTCACGCTGCAACCCTATGTTTGGCGGCTTATAACTCAGAAACTATTGGTTTTCTATGGTAAAAACTTGATATGGTTCAACTCCTAATCAACCAACAAATGTTTTGGCTATCTCGGATTTTCGAATTTTGAAATTTTTGATCACGTGACATCTTGACCTTTTTTTCGAAGAATGACCTTGATATTTTCCCAACTGAAAGTCGCAATTTTGTCTGATGACGATTACAGCCTTATCAATTGTCATTCATATGAGATAATAAAAAAGTGGCTTTCGGCCTGCGTTGACCTCAGGTCAGGTCATTTTTATGACCTTCCCATTATTACGAGCGGGAGTGACAGCGAGATCTCGAGAACAAAGCAAGATAGCGACAAGCTGTAAACAGCACAGGGTACACATGGATAAGGTCTACAATTTTTACTCAGGTCATTTTCAGGTCAGGTCAAAGATGACGTCACAGGGGTAAAAAGAAAGTCTAAATGGCGGCACTACATATATATGAAGTTTTCTCGAATAACTTTCGAAGTATCCCAGCTAGGAACAAACTAATAGCACCATCGTGATCCTCTCGTCGATCCGCATCGAAACATGTGTATGTTGACCTCGAAAGGTCAAGGTCAAAAGTTGACCTTAGGTCACGTGACCTTAAGGTCATCATATATATATATATATATATATATATATATATATATATATATATATATATATATATATATATATATATATATATATATATATATATATATCATTCGATGGGCCTTGACGAGCTGAACACAATGAGCCTATCCGCGCGGCTGTATCTCAAACCTGTAAGGAGTTATTAGCAAAAAAAACATTTGGTGACCTTTAATGACGTCACATGACCCAAGAGCAACGTCACAGTTGACCAAGAGCAAAAAAGGTCTCAAGGTAGTCAAAGTTAGTCGCATATGGAGTCACTCATGGTATATTAGGCAATTCCGACGCGTTTTAGTGTAAAAATAAGGGAGCTGATTTTTCCCCAATTGACTTATAATGGGGTGGTCAAGAAATTGACCTAACCTCAGGTCATCGGTATCGAAATTCAAAACGAACTGGCGCTAGGCGAAAGCAAACGGATTGGTGCCTATTCTACGTCTCTTTCTTTATTAGATCAAAAGGTACAGCCAAAACTATTTTGATTTCCTTTTTACCCCTGTGACGTCATCTTTGACGTGACCTGAAAATGACCTCAGTGAAAATTGTAGACCTTATCCGTGTGAATCCTGTATCGTTTACCACTTGTCGCTATCTTGCTTTAGTCTTGAGATCTCGCTGTCGCTCCCGCTCGTAATAATGGACAGGTCATAAAAATGACCTGATCTCAGGTCAATGCAGGCCGAAAGCCACTTTTTTTATTGTCGCATATGAATGACAATTGATAAGGCTTTAATCGTCATCAGACAAAATTGCGACTTTCAGTTGGGAAAATATCAAGGTCACTCTTCGAAAAAAAGATCAAGATGTCACGTGATCAAAATTTTCAAAAATCGAAAATCCGAGATAGCCAAAACGTTCGCAGATTGATTGCAAGTTGAACCATATAAAGTTTTTACCATTGAAAACCAATAGTTTCTGAGTTATAAGCCGCCAAACATAGGGTTGCAGCGTGACCTCCAGGAATTGCCTGAGGCTATATCTCGGAAACCGGTGTTCGAAGAAAAAAATCCTTGGCACAGCTGGCTTCCCCGCCCATAACAACCCATTAGACCAATTTTAAGCAAAAAATAAAATATGAGGGTGTACGGCTTTGGTCGATCTATCGTGGAATGCCCCGGTTACTGCCTGCCGTCCCTGGGGCATACGGTCCCTGCCCCACCCCTGTTTAGCTCCTGTCTCACCCCACTCACTGACGGACGACCCCCTACCCACCAGACAGTGCCCGCTCGTAGTCCATGAGCAGCACGATATCTGTCCAGTCCCTGTCCTTGGTCCCTGCCCGGTACCCCTGATCCCTGCCTTTCTGCCCAGTATTAGCCTGCAGCCCCACTCAGACTCATGCCCGCAACAAGTCACTCACCACACGGTTCCCGCGCGCAGTCCCTGGGCATTGACCTCAGTCCCTGACCCTAGTCACTGTCTGATCACTGTCCAAGTGTCCCAGTCTCTCAACAGTCCCTCGCGCTGCCCTTCACTCACCACACGGTCCCCGCTCGGAGTCCCTGGGCAGTGCGGTTGGCCAGGTCCAGGTCTCGCGTGTACACGCCGGCCGCCAGCCCATACATGGAGTTGTTGGCTCGCTCGATCACCTCCTCAACAGAGGAGAACTTCATAATCTGCTGCACCGGACCGAATATCTGTGGAGGAAACACGAGTGGCAGGGGTTAGATATGGGGGTATAACAAGATCAAGAAACTCCTAGGGTGTCTTTACCTTGCTAAATTATCTTTTATCTACCTAAACTATCTTGCTGCATGGTGATAATACTGCACGGGTTGATACGACGGACTTATGTATGTTTGCTTAGAAAGGTTCGCAGAGTTCCCAGAAACTCTCATGTGTGTCTGATCATGTAATTATTCCGCTCTTCTTCGCTATGCGTAAACAAGACTACATAAAATGGCAGGTTGGTGGGCTTAAGTCGCTCTCTGGGCGAACTGAATGCTTTCGAAGTGTGTCTTTTTTGGTGTTTTTGATGAATATAAAATGCTCCTTACACTGTTTCTATACACTAACTGAAGATGAAGCACGCTATAACGATAAAATATAAAAAGCTGATTCCTTGGCCTACCGCCGTCTTGCCCTTGACAGCAAGTAGGTATGCAGCTGGCATCTGTTTATGCTAAACTGGTTATGGTGAAGCTACGATAAACAGATCTCAGTCATTGCTCGCGGCAAACAGTCAGCGTGCTTCAAACAGCAGCAAGATGAGACACAAATGTGGCTGGGTAGTGACGAGTGCCATACTGCCCCGAGAGCCACGTTTTTAGAAGCCCTTCCGATACATCCCACCCGCTAAAGATAATATCGTGCGCTTAGTCACATGATAGGAAAACACGATAGGAGAATCATTTAGACATTATTTACGCTAAATAATGAATTAACATATATCGTAAACACATTTACATGACTGCCCTCTTATGTGGGCTTAAGTGAGAAGCATCGTAAAATTCCTATTTCCCTTACACTTTGCTCAAGAACTTCAAACCTACGTAAATGCTCGTTACGTGTCATACACCTACCCTGCGCCCCTCTCCCACCCACCCCCCATAGCTAGTGGGAGCTGTAAGGAACTGTGGGTAATACGCACGCGAATCCGCCGCCTCAGCGCGTCGGCTTAGCTTTGGGTTCGCAACAGACGGCGGGGGTCAAGGTTACCTGCGCCGAGGTGGCGAATTTGCGATGCCCGAACACCCACAGTTCCTTATAATTATCCACTCCCTTCCCTGCCTAACCCTCTTACCTCTTCCGTGGCAATCCTCATGTTGTCCTGCACGTCAGTGAAGACAGTCGGCTCGATGAAGTAGCCCTTGTCGCCGATCCTGGCTCCACCGTGCGCCAGTTTCGCTCCCTCCTTCTTACCCGACTCGACCAGGCCGAGAATCTTGTTCATCTGGATCTCGCTGATCTGGGGGGGGGGGGAAGAGGGAGAAGAGTCAGAGGGCTCGAAAAAGTATCTGGTGACCTAGTGTAACAGCTTGACTAATTAGAACTTGCGTTACATAGTTACATGCCAAATCATGAAAAGCGCGATGACTTTAGTGAGCTGACAAGTGTTGAAAGCCTCAATCACGAAAAGCTCCCGATAAGCCCAAATCATTAAAATATTCTGTAGTTTTGTCGGTAATTCTTTACGCCCTCTTACAACAACAGAATCAATATGGCAACACAACTAGGTACTATTCAAATATCCATACGAAGTCCATCTACTTTGGAAACTCCCGATTCACACCTCCTCCCATTCGGTGAAGCATTGAGAGTAATACCCCGCAAATAGACACGCAAAGAATATCCCCCAAGCACTCTCACTCCCGCTCCAAGACCACCTGCCCCCCCGTTGGCACGCACCTGCGGTCCCTGTAGCGTGTTGGGGTCGAACGGGTCGCCCACGGTCCTCTGCCTGGCCTTCTCAATGCTCCTCTGCACGTACTCATCGTAGATGTCCTCGTGGACGAAAATACGAGAGCCGGCGCAGCAGCACTGGCCCTGTGGAGTGGAAGGGCTCAAAGGTTAGACACAGAGGTCAAGACAGAGGTCAGGGTCAAAGGTCCGAGGTCACGGGGCAGAGACCAGACTCATCAGTCGGATATGTATCCTCATTAATTCATGCATACTCTCATTTTAGAATTCTTATTAGTTACTTCGCAGTGTTATTATATCGGCAAAAATGCCGGTTAAATCGCAGAAAAGGTTTTTCTCCCTTTTTTATGAATATTTCTGAGAGAAAAAAAGTCGAATCAGAATGAAGTCAGTCGAATCAGAATCTGAATCAAGAAAACATGAAGCTATTAAATAATTTTCTTCTCTCACAACACAACCTCCTTCCCCAACCCATAAAGCATGAGCTTCCGCTCTTAGTGGTCCCTCATCCAGACCTTACCATGTTGAAGAAGAGGCCGAAGTGTCCTCCCTCCACCGCCTGCTCGAGGTCAGCGTCCTTGAAGATGATGTTGGGCGACTTTCCGCCCAGCTCCATCGTCACCCGCTTCAGGTTGGACTTGGCGGCCAGCTCGCTGACAATCTGACCGACCTGGGGTCAGAAGAACAGGACAGGTGAGAAGGGGTAAGGTAACACTGTAAGGCATTCTTGGGTAAGGTGTCTCAAGGCAGCGGTTAGAGCGAGGTATGGGGTGTTGGAGTGATGCGACCTCGTAACTACCACCAAATGGGCGTACTTCTATTCGGGCACATGTAAAATGTATTCTTCCAGCGAGGGAAGCAAGACGGAGAGCAGAAGATACGATTGGCAGATCGTTGTTGGTGATTATAACTTCATCTACGAATCTTAGAAGTTGGGTGTAAACGGCAGACTAACCCTCGCGGGCCCGGAGGGGGGGCGTTTTTCGCCCCCCCCCCTGGCGAATATTTGCGATAACTCCCGAACGCTTAGGGATAGGAAGGCGAAACTTTCAGTACCTTTTCTCCCATCAATTTGACATCTTCTGAAGTAAAAAATTTGGACCTAGCCCCCTTGATGACGTCACAAGGTCCATTTTTCTAGACCCCTGCACGGCAGACTTCGGCGTCACAGATGCAAACTTCAAATAGCTGCTAAAAATAGAGTTTTAGAGATAAAGACAAATTACGAGCACGGCTGTGTAGCGTTTGACCTAGAGAAAAATAGAAAAATAGTTTTGGTGACCTGAGGTCAGAGGTCAGGTCAACGACCCCGAAATGTGGTTTTAGTTTTTCGCAAATAACTTCGACTAAAATGGTCCTAGAGTTACGGCAGTGGTACCATCGCATTCGCCTTGTCAAGCCGCGTCGAATGATATATATTTTGTTCGGAAAAGGTCAAGTTTCATGTTGACCTCATGTGACCTCGAATGACCTCTGGTTGACCTTGACACATGAAAGGTCGATTATGATGGATTTTTACCCGCTGATCACGAATCTGGCATCTATTTTCCTCTAAGCCCTCATTTAGAGCTTCCGGATGGCAAAATTGTCTTATTTATTATTACTAACTTGAATCAGTGAAATAGCCTCTAGCAGGGATACTCTTCTGTGACCTTGACCTTTGAGCAGCCTTGTATCGTAAGATGAACCACAAATAGGGAACTGATAAGCCTCAAAACATTTCAAAACATCTTGGAAGTTAGCACGCAAGATGTGCGAAAAAGTGCCAAGTTTGAGGTCAATTTTGAGCGTGACCTTGACCTTGACCTTTGATTTGGAGCACATTTTCAGAATCCTCAGATTCTCTTCTTTCGTTTGATACCCAATTTTGCCGGTTTGATGCAGCCTGCCGTCCTCTAGAAGGCTTACTTTGAGATCACTACACATGTCCCGTTTTTGGCCTTTGACCTTGACCTCTGACCTTGAAAATTGACCTGAGGTCAAAAATTTTAGGTGCATTAGAATCGTCTCGTAAGGACCTTTCGTTTGGTATCGCTTTTGTTTCCGTAGCTCCCTTATTTACGGAGTTAGACAGGGGGGCGAAAAACGCCCCCCCCCCGGGCTGCGGTGGTTGGGATTACCCCCCGGGCCCGGCCGGGCTAAAGTATTTACTATGAAGCTATTTCCACACTTTCCCTTCCTCAGCCAACTAACCTCTGTCGAGCCGGTGAACGCCACCTTATCGACCCCCATATGGGAGGCCAGGGCCGCTCCAGCGGTGGGGCCGAACCCGGGCACGATGTTGACTACACCCGGTGGGAAGCCGGCCTCCTTTATCAGCTCGGCTACGTACAGACCCGTGAGGGGAGTCTCCTCGGCGAGCTTCATCACAACAGTGTTACCTGAGGGAGAACAGGTAGGGTACAAAAAGGACTTATCATTCAATTACGTGTAAAACAAGTCTTCTCAACTAATTCAGTTTTTTTCGGAAAGAAAAAGAAGAGAAAATAGTAAAAACGATGTGTATCGACTATCAACGCACGATGGCGGTCACTGCTTACCAGGGGAATGTTGTTAGCGGAGCGCCGCCAGAGTCAACATAAAGTTCTTGAAATAGGCACACTGTATTTTCACCGCTTGTGAGCACTCGGACACGAAAAACCGCACGACCGTCACGCTCCGGCTCCGTCCCCGAATGCCCGCCCTCCCGCCGGCCGCCGCAGTCAGCGGTCAGCCGGTGCCCCGCGGCGGTAACCTCCGCAGGGGCGAGGTCAGGCTCCGGCGGAGGGCAGGGCGCCCGCAGGGGCGAGGTCAGGTCAGCCCCGACTCGACTCGGACACCGCAGCGACGCGGTGTAACATAAACGCACATACGGGTACACTGCCCCCCTCTACACCAAGTCGTGCGGACAAACAAAACAACCAACAAAACTGGCGCGAGTGTCATATCATCTTGCGGAACTCGCCCAACCACACAAATCGCCACGAGAAGCGCAACAAAAGAAACACTTTTCATCCGCCATCGCAGTCAATGTACGGCATCATTAACAGAGCAACTTCACCCGTAGTAAAGAGAAACATTCAGACAAAGCTTCCATGTATGTATAACAACAGCAGCCGGGGCGGTCATCGGAACTAAGGGTTTTACGAACTTTACGAAGTTGGAGATGCCGAAGGACATGTTTCATCGGAACCCCCATCGCCAAGTGCCGCCGCCCGCCGTCCACGGTCACGCACGCGCCTCGACCGTCGGAAGAATGGGCTACTGTGCAATGGCCCCCTGCTCGCTCCATCTTCGTTCATCTCAAAACGCACCCGCTGACTTCTTCGCGATGAGGCGGGATCTCGAAGGCAGCTGCGTCGCAGAGTGGCAGGCTGCGTCCGATCGTGATGCTGAAGCATCGGCCGAGTAGCTGCACGAACAAGACGTTGTCCAGTCGGAGCCTCACCAACTCCAGTTGGAGTCAGAACTCCAGCACGAATTATCTGTGACGGATCCGGCTGGGAGCCCGACGCCACCGCTGGTCCTGCGGCAGTGATGACATCCTTCGAGGTACGGCGATGTAGCAGTTGCTTGAGGTAAGCCGGTGCATCATAGTAAGTACGGAGCTGTGAGTGATGAGCCCTCCGTTCAACACCATCATCCGTCTTCACGAGGTAAGTGACACCACTTTCAGCCACTTCAGATACAGTCAGTGGACCAATATAACGTGCTTCGAACTTGTTTTCGAGGCGATGTCCAGGTAGCTGGACCGTCTTTTTCACACGGTCTCCGATTCGGAATGGCTTAAACTTCGGATGGCCTGCCTTCCACACATCCTGCTCTTCATCAGAGGCGACACGCGACTCTGTGTCCGCATTTCTCGCATCAAGTAGGAGGGCCGCAGGTGACGTACCGATTTCTGCATGCTTGGTGTTGTTGTACGTTGTCATAGCCTTGGCGAGGTGCAGGTCCCAGTCACCAGCGGAATCCGTCAGTAAGCGAAGTGACTGACCAATCGTCCGGTTGCAACGCTCCACTGCACCGTTACCCTCGGGATGGTAAGGCGTGCTGTACACGTGCTGAATCTTCCAGTCACTCAGGACGGATTCAAATTCCATGCCACGAAACTCCGGACCATTATCAGACAGCACCCGCTGAGGAACCTTCAGAAGAGCTGGCAGAACACGATGATGAAACGCACGTGCCACCGCTGCTGCTGATTTGGATCGCAAAGGCACTGCCACTGCCCACTTGGAACAGTGGTCCACCGCCACCAGACATCCCAGGTGACCTCTTCCTGAGCGAGGGAACATGACGACATCGACTGCCACCAACTCAAATGGCGACTGACACTCTATCTTCTTCACGGGAGGAGGGTGTAATTGAGGCGATGGTTTGTAAAGCTGACAGCGCTGGCAGGTCCGTACAATGTCTGAGATCACCAACTGAAGTCCAGGCGCGAAGAGCCGTTGACCGAAAAGATCGAGCAGCTTGTCTCTTCCGATGTGTGCCATATCTTCATGCGCGTGAAACACCAACTCGACCAGCCATGATCGCGTGATAACCGGCAATGGACCATTGTCCGGGTGGTCGAAGACAAGTAAATCATCCCTCAGCTGCAAATGATCCATGTGCTTCTTGAAACATTTCAGGCTCTCAGGCAGACGACCAGGCGGGGTTGTCTGTTCGACATGCGTCTTCAACTCCTTCAGCTGGTCACTGGAGGCCTGATGCTCCCGAATCGACGATGTAGTAGGGACTCCCATGTCAACAGTGTAGCTGACAGCGGCAGCCCTCTGAGCGTCAGGATCGGCGAACATGCTTACTTCACTCCCACCCAGTCGAATTTGAAGACTCGCGAAATCTAGGCAGATGCCGACAGTCCGAATGAAGTCAGCACCGAGGAGTAGACAATGGCCGAAGGAATCGGCCTCGTCAACGAGGAGAACCATGGCCACTGGAGCATGTGACGACATACCGACTTGTGCGTGGATGAGCCTCTCGCACCGTGCTTGCCCACACAGGCCTATGATGGGTATGCTAACTCTCTGGATGGCGATGCCAGGATCATGAGATGAAATGAGCCGCAATGCACTGGCACTTATCATGCCGATGGCCGCACCGGTATCCAGTAATCCACACAGCGGCACCCCATTGCAGAACGCTGTGATGGTACACTGAGTGTGCTGGTCATGGTCGCAGCTTGGCTTCAACTTCTTGCAGGACGAGTTGGAGGACGTCGTGTCATCAACCTGAGATGCCGTGACTGGTGTCTCCTCCACACTCCTTGCAGAGACTCGACAACTCGCAACGCTCGCAGCGGTCAGTTGCGTTTTGTCGGTCTCCAGGTACGACTGAAGGAGATTGAAGTGAATGCCCCCAAGGCATTGTAGGTGCAGGATGTCATTCGCTGAACGACAGTCATCAGTGAAGGTCATCGGGTTAGTTGGGCCAAAATGAACGACAATTTTTTACTTTGTACATGGCTGCTGCCACGGTGAGCATATCCATCGCCAGAGGTTGTCCTGAAAACCGCATCAGCCTCAGAGACTGTCGAGATAACCGATCGAGCCGGAAGCCATACTTAGCGGGGCTCCGAAGGGCCTCATCTACCAGCCTCCGGCGAATGTCCCCACCGTCTGCAGGGAACCCATCTCTCTCAGTCATCCAGTGTCGAAGACAATCCACCAGAGAGTTTCCACCGCCTTCAGGACGGTACCGAAGACGAAGACCGTCTGGCAGTTCTTCGTTCTGGTAGGTCCCAGCGGCTGTTGCTGAGGGCACTTGCATCCGTGACAGGAGATCTGCGGCGAAGTTTGATTGTCCAGGGACGTAGATAATTTCGTAGTTGTAATCAGCAAGTTCTTCCACGGTGCGGGCAAGACGATGGTTGACGAGCCGCATGTTGTGGAGGTACATCAGTGCCTGGTGGTCAGTGTAGATTTTAAAATGAACAGCACACAAGAATGAGTGGAATGTCTTGACTCCCCAGCGAAGAGCAGCAAGCTCACGACCAGTTACTGAGTAGTTCTTTTGCGCGCTGGTGAAGGTCATCGAGGCAAAAGCAATGAATCTGGGCTGTCCGTCCTGCTCTTGAGTTAAGCACGCTCCAGCACCGATAGCAGAGGCATCCACCCACAGACAGAGAGGACTTGCATCAGGTCTGTAATCGGGGAACGCGAGTGTTATATCAGCTTGCATGTCGGACTTCAGCTGTTCGAATGACTCAATCATCTCATCAGTCCAGGTCAGAACAGTCTTTGCAGGTAAGCCTGTCAGTGCAGACAGAGGTTTGGCGATTGTAGAGCAGTCCTTTACGAACTTCCGCTGGTAATTCACTATTCCCAAGAACTGTCGCAGCTGGTGAACCGTTCGCGGTTTATCCAGTCGCTGGATCTGGTCCACGTACTCCGGTGACTTCCGAAGACCCGATGAACTAATGATGTGTCCCAAGAACTTCACTTCTGGTTGAAACCAAGTACACTTGCGTCCGTTCAGCTTGATTCCCTGGGATTCGAGCGCCGTAAGAACATCGTCGACCAGCTGCACATGCTTTTCAAACGTAGTCTCCTTCAGAAGAATATCATCTAGATATACGACAAGCTTCTCACGTGCAAATCCGTGAAGAATCGTCTGCATTTCCTTTTGAAATTGTGCTGGGGCATTCTTTAATCCGAAAGGAAGGCGTCGAAACCTCCAATGGGCCCTGGGTGTGCTGAATGCAGTGTAGTCACGTGACTCTTCCTCCAGAGGGAGGTGATAATATGCCTTGGAGATGTCCAGTGCACTGAACCACTGCACTCCGTGATGAGTCCCAAAAACAGTATCGTTGACCTCTGGCATGGGAAATCTGGTTGTTACAGTCTTCTGGTTTAGCCGGCGATAGTCAATGCACAGTCGCAATGTGCCATCCTTTTTTCGGATTGGGACGATGGGAGCATTCCAAGAAGATTCACATCGCTCAATGATGCCGAGACGCTCCAAGTCTAGACACTGACGCTCGACTTCGTCCGCAACTGGGGCAGACATCTTCCGTGGTCTGATGTAAATGGGCGTATCATCAGTCAACTCAATACGATGTGGTGTCATCAACGACTGGAGCGCATCCGCATCCGAGCGCATGAACACTGTTGAGTGACGTTCGAAGATCTCCTGTACCGCCGCTCGCTGATCTTCAGAGAGACCCGGTATGTCGGAGGCCGAGGGACAGGAACCATCGGGCTCGATCCCGTCTGTGGATGCTGTAGAAGAGTACACTTGCACGCTTCCCTCCACGTCCAGGGCGCTGTCCGCGGCGGAGGCCAGGTAACCGAGAATAGAACCCTTACGCACTGATTCTGAAGCCATTCCCCGGTTGGATACGAGGACACGCGGGTTGGTTGGATCAAAGATACCAGAGACGAACTCAAGGTCACTTGACGCGTCCACACGACCAGCAAAGACAAGAGGACGGGAATTGACCTCGCATGAGTTACACGCAGCAGGGAGGACGGCTGAACAGCCTAGTACGGCCGTGTCTCGCTTCGTCACTCGGGTTTCTCGTACCGCCACACACGGTACATCAGTCATGAACAATACACAAGACTCCTTCTTTCCGAGTGGTAAGTATAGTGTCCATCGAGATCGATCCACACTTTTCGAACACACTCACACAAACATAGGGCTGATCACGCCTAATTCCGTCGTAATTTGGTTCATACCACTGTCACAGACCGCAAAATATGGTGAAATATTTCAACCATACAAATGAATCAGTTTGCACGCGGTCTAGATGCAGTAATGCACAAAAGTTCGCGCCCTGCAATCGGTACCAGGTACTCACCGGTGCGGCAGATTTGAGCACTCACGCCAAGTAGAGTCGCCAGATTCGGTCGGCACAAGTACGGCTGGTGCAGGTACGGTCAGCGGGCGAGTCAGGTGCAGTCCGTGTAGACACGGATACCGGCGGCAGGCACGGTCCGCGTCGAGACGGGCACCGGCGGCAGGCACGGTCCGTGTCGACACAGGCACCGGCGGTAGGCACGGTCGTGTAGAGACGGACTCCGGCGGCAGGCACGGTCCGTGTCGACACAGGCACCGGCGACAGGCACGGCTCACGTCGAGACAGGAACGCTCGAGAAAAGACGGGCACCGGCGGCAGGCACGGTCCGCGTCGAGACCGGCACCGGCGGCAGGCACGGTCCGCGTCGAGACAGGCACGGTCGTGTAGAGACGGGCACTGGCGGTAGGCACGGTCCGCGTCGAGACCGGCACCGGCGGCAGGCACGGTCCGCGTTGAGACAGGCACGGTCGTGTAGAGACGGGCACTGGCGGCAGGCACGGTCCGCGTCGAGACAGGCACCGGCACGGTCGTGTAGAGACGGACTCCGGCGGCAGGTACGGTCCGTGTCGACACAGGCACCGGCGACAGGCACGGCTCACGTCGAGACAGGAACGCTCGAGAAAAGACGGGCACCGGCGGCAGGCACGGTCCGTGTCGAGACTCCGGCGGCAGGCACGGTCCGTTTCGAGACAGGCACCAGCGGCACGGCAGGCACCGACTACAGGCACGGCTGGTGCAGCGCAGAGACAGCCATCACCGGCACCGTGCGGTGCTGATAGTCACTTTGAATTAGTCACTGATAATTGTTACTGAATCACTGGCGCTATCAAAATCGCATAGGACGAGCCCCCAATGTTAGCGGAGCGCCGCCAGAGTCAACATAAAGTTCTTGAAATAGGCACACTGTATTTTCACCGCTTGTGAGCACTCGGACACGAAAAACCGCACGACCGTCACGCTCCGGCTCCGTCCCCGAATGCCCGCCCTCCCGCCGGCCGCCGCAGTCAGCGGTCAGCCGGTGCCTCCGCAGGGGCGAGGTCAGGCTCCGGCGGAGGGCAGGGCGCCCGCAGGGGCGAGGTCAGGTCAGCCCCGACTCGACTCGGACACCGCAGCGACGCGGTGTAACATAAACGCACATACGGGTACAAAGAAAAATCGATTACAATTACAAAGAAAATCGGTTACAAAATAAGAGGGAGAATGAAGCACAGCTCACGGAACGAAGAGTCGCAAATCTACGGTGAGCGAGAACGAGATATTTAGACAGCGAGAGTGAAAGGCATATAAAGAAAGAGGGCTTGTGAGAGAGAGCGAGAGAGCGAGAGAGCGAAAGAGTGAAAGAGAGAGAGAGAGAGAGAGAGAGAGAGACAGAGACAGAGACAGAGACAGAGACAGAGACAGAGACAGAGACAGAGACAGAGACAGAGACAGAGACAGAGACAGAGACAGAGACAGAGACAGAGCGAGACAGCGGGAGAAAGAGGGGGTACGTACCGGCGGCGAGAGCGGGCCCCAGTTTCCAGGCCTGCATCAGCAGGGGGAAGTTCCAGGGGATGATCTGAGCGCAGACACCCACCGGCTCGTGACGCGTGTAGCTAGGGGGTAGAAAGAACGGGTCATGAGTCAATTCAGGTCAGGTCAGGTAAGGTAAGGTCAGAGCCTCAGAGGCCAAGGTCAGGTAAGGTCAAAGGCAATGGGACAAACTGGTCACTCACTCACTCTGCTTCTTGAAATGTATGCATGTATGATGTTCTTGTTCACGTTTCGACAGCTCTTGCAAATTTACTTCAACAACTTCCCTCTTCAGCCCCCCGCCTTTACCGTCCCCGAATCTCCTCCCCTCTAACCGCCCCTGCCCTCCAACTTTCCTCCCCTGAATCCGCACCTGCCTTCTATATCTCCACCCCTGACACCGCCTTTGCCTCCCCAATCCCCTTCACTGACACCTCCCCTGTCTCCCCAATTCCCTTCCCTGAAACCGCCTCTGCCTCCCCAATCCCCGCCCCTGACGCCGCCCCTGCGGTGACCCCGCCGCTGACCTGAAGTTATTGCCGTCGGCGGGGATGACCTCTCCGGTGATTTTGTCCGCCCAGCCGGCGTAGTAGCGGTAGTGTCCGGCGCTCAGTGCTGTGTCGGCCAGGTAGGACATGTTGTACGGCTTGCCGTTGTCCAGCGTCTCCAGACTCTGAGGAGGGGTCAGAGAGGTCAAAACTCAGGAGGTCATGTGGGGTCGGGGCAGTCAGGTCAAACAAGTTTAAATATACCATCGGCGATTATGAACGTTGTGTCGGTCATACGAAACTTGTATATCGATTTTACTCGTAGTAGCGAGTAAGCGAAATCAAGATCGGGATACATTTACTCGGATAATAAAACGTTTGAAGCGATCGTAACCAAGCTGACTTTTTTGCGAAGATATGGCGACCTTGTTTAACTATTTGTTTTTGTTTACCTATTTGCCTTGATCACAAATAAATTATCCACAAAAGAAGCTGCTATTTTTTTTTTAATATTGTCTCTGGCCGTCTTCTACGGACCAGTGGCATTGCGCTCCATAATATGCCAGCCAGGTCTTCCTCCCTTCTTCCCCCTCTACCCACCGCCAGGTAGGTCTGATCGCGTTCAATCAGATCCGCCAGCTTGAGGAGCAGTCGGCCACGTTCTGAGGCGTCCATGGTCCGCCATGGGGAGCCCAGACGGAACGCCTCCTGGGCAGCTTTCACCGCCTTCTCGACATCAGCCTGTGGAGAAGGTAAGACAAGAGGGGTCAGAACGTCTCCTGGGTGCCCTTCACCGCCTTCTCGACACACCCTGTGGAGAAGAGTAGGACAAGAGGGGTTAGAACGCCTCCTAAGCAGCCTGTCTCGACATCAGCCTGTCAAAAGATGGAGCGGGTATTTAAATAGTTCCTGGGCAGCCTCGATATCAGCCTGCGAGAAGGGGTGCATCATATCGCATTCGTTTTAGCAATACAACTAGACTCACTCGTCTTACTGTCTCGCCTTTGTCTCATATGTCTCCTTTTGTCTTTCATTTCTCAACGTCTCTTTCTTATCCCCTTTGTGTCTCATGTCTCAACGTCTCCCTTTGTCTCGAGTTTTCATGTCTCCCTTTATGTATATCTCGTATCTCCATGTTATGTTACTCTCCTTCATCTCTCGTGTCTCCATGTCTCTCCCCTTAATCACTCGTGTCTCAACTTGTCTCCTCGTTTGTCTCTCGCGTGTCTCACCTTGTCTCCCTCCTGGACGTCGGCGATTGGCTCGCCAGTCCGCGGGTCCAGGGTCTGGAACGTCTTTCCCGAAACAGACTTGTGCCACTCATTGTTGATGAAGATCTGAAACGAATAGAATGCTTGGTTTAGACCTCGGAATAGAATGCTGGTTGGTTTCTTTCGGATTTCTTTTCAGAAGTTGGTAATTTTTCTCTGGACACTATGCATAAAGCCGGCCGTAAAGAAAAATGATCGGTTTGAAACGATGATTGACGATAAAATTTCGTATGACTTTCGGGACGAGTAAGGAATGAACAGGACGTCACAACCCGTGATAGCTTTAGCAATGTACCTTCTGACTTCTTACCGCCACGAATCTTACCGTCTGAGCGCCTATCCTACCGTCGATAGGAATGGATGGCAATGAGCAAATACCGAATAATCTGCATGCCAGCTTTGCACACTTGGCTTTCGCAACAGTCATCCTGACTCATGGTGTAGCTCATAAGCCGCTAAAGAATGTCGAGTCAGGGTGTCTGCCAGACTTGTGTAGTATGTGTCATTGTGTACGCAATTCAAGGGAGCCGGAAGACGCGATAGCGGGGGCAAGGCAAGGTGACATTGCTTATCAGGTCGGGGAGCAGTAGGTACTTATACAAGTGAGCCTCGGTGAGAGGTAAAAGAAGATGAAGTGCAGAGAGTAACTATATACCTGTAAAAGAAACGGAGGCTAGACAGGGAAGATGGATGATGATAGAAGCTGTGGCAAGAGGAGAGAGAACAGATGAGAGAGGGAGGGAGAGGGAGAGGGAGAGAGGGAGTGAGAGGGAGAGAGAGAGGGAGAGAGAGAAAGAGAGAGAGAGAGAGAGAGAGAGAGGAAGAGGAAGAAGAAGAGGAAGAGAAAGAGACAGAGACAGAGAGAAATGTGAAATGGAAAACGGGAGAGGCACGATTCTCTTTCACTAGGGAGTAGGTATTTTCACAAGCAGTAGTGTCATGTGGCCATGGAAAGTTGGAGCCAGCCGCCCGTATAATAATATTTGTGCAGGAAATTCCAGCACGTCCGCTAGAGTGGCAGATATACAATGAATTGAATCGCCGGACTCCTCAGAGATGGTGTTGCAAGCTTGCTGCTAAGGCATGAATCAGCAGTAGGTAGGCTGGCACTGCCGGATATTGTTCTAAGCTCAGAGATGACATTAAAAATAATGCAGTACCTAATACAAATCTGATTTCTTGTCAATTTTATTTATTCTTTATTATTTACTATAAAGCCATATTTTCTAAATACCTTGATGTTTTATATTTCTAAGCCCCCTGATTGCAAATCCCTCGATTTGCCCTTGCGCTGGTACACGTGACACTTGCTCTTCAAATGACACGTGCCGGACATTCAGCAGGTCCGTCAAACACATCGTCTGTCCACATACGTGACGCCAAGCTCCCGCGAGGGATCTAACAGAGCAATATCACGTGATGCATTGGAAACCCCGAGCCGTCGCCCTACCACAGCCCCCGGGAAAATCCGTATCAGTTTTACATCAACACATGAGTCAGTCCATTTATCCATCCGGCTTACCATTGGATCTGCAGCTGATGAAATGGGGCGGGGAAGGGGGAGGGGGGGGGGGCACAGCGAGGTGATTGCTGCTGAGTGTCAGTGTTTGCTTCATTGCTGTTTATCATTCAGAGATGCACCATTAGCAGCTGGGGCATTCCACGATAGATCGTAGGTACCACTTTTTTCCAATTTGACACCCTCATCTCTCGGATTTTAACGATAATTGGTCTAAGGGGTAATCAGGGGCTCTGAATCCTCCTGTAACAATTTCAGGCTTATCAGATGAGTGGTTTTTGAGTTATAGTATATAACATGTTTTGGATCTTGCGTTGCAGCCCCAAGTTTGGCGGGCTGTAACTCTAAGATGGATAATCCAAATGCCAAATGCTATACGGCATTGAGCTCGCATTGAAACAAAGAATAATATGCATTTTTAAAATTTTGAAATATATACTATTTTTGATATAAAACACCTCGAGTTTCCTTTCATTTGCATTTTTATGCCTTTGGGACCAAATTTTTTTGAATTTTTATTTACTTAAAAACATTTTTGGATCATTTTTAAGTAGTATGCAAAAATTAGGAAGGTGTTCTTTCTATAAATGTACATATTTTGCGTCACCGTAATGGTCTCGAATTGTGATTTCGGAAGAGAGCCTACAAATGGTGTGGTAAAGCAACCTAGTGACATTACTGGTTACTGAAAGTTCAATTGAAGTCATTTTTGCCTCACTTTTGCATTGTTGACCTTGCGTGACGTCATTCGTACGTCACTAGGGTCATAAGAGTTTTTCGTCAATAACTCTCGATCAAATTGAGCTAGAGAGACGGGAAGGCTACCACTGGACTCGGGAAGACCTTGCGAATCGAATGATGTGCAAAATGATCTCATTCACCCAGCTTCGTGGCCTGACCTGACTGTTAACCATCTCTGTAGCGGCGCTGTTTGTCCAGCGCACACTGGTCGGAAACGCCCTCACGAGAGGCCACGGGCGATTCCGGAGTTTCGGATTATTTTTTATATAGATCGATTTGAAATTGATCAAATTATTATACTTAGGCCAAAAAAACTAATCCGGTAGACCAAAAATAGCTGTAATCAGCCCCCGAAGATGGGGTATCCCAGAACTCGGAAACTGACGCGGAGCAAGAGGTTTCTTGAGCCGGATATTCAGAGTCTTATTGCTGATAGACACCTAATTGAAATCCCACATATTATGCATCAAAATGTTCGTTATGAAGTTGCCGACTGGTCAGTGCAAAATTTTTGGCATACTTTTTCCCTAACTAAGATGTACTATAGCTTTTTTATGAAGGCTCTCCTACAGTGATTCTGGAATATAGCTGCAAAGTTTAGGTAAGGAAACAACAGGTAGTCCCATCTAGTTCCACTCTGATTTTTTGTGAGATGAAGTAGGATTTAAATTTACACCAGGGCAACATAAAAGCTAACTGCGCATATTTGCGCAAAATTTGCAGGAGCCGCTCTTCCTAATCCTACCCAACTACCGCCCGCCCCGCCCCAGTTTCGGCTCGGCCGCCGCGCCCGGCTTACGCTGACCTGTGCGGCCTGCACGCATCCATGCGTAGTTGACTGGTCATTAAAAACAGATGCGCTTGAGTTTATGAATTTTGTGAAAAGCTCGTTTTATGTATGCATTTATGTATGTACTGACATCAAAAGCCTTCCACATATTGCGTGGCGATTACGGCTTGCATTTAGAGAGCCTTGCTATTGACAACCATCACTCGGCTGAAGAAAGTGGGAATTGAAACCTTCGTGAATATAAGACGCTGCAAATATAGGACACCTGTCACTGACGTCGGGTTACCTTGGGCCGTCTTTTTACATTAGATCACAATTCCGGTATTTAACCCTGGCCGGACCGATTGGTTTTCTACATTGACCGGGGAGGGTTGGTACAACTCCCTCGCCGTTTCGCCTCTAATTGAGCTAGAGCCTCGCGGAAAAAAACAAGCTTGTGTGCCGTTATAAGACACAAAAATTAGGTACTACCCGATTTTAAGGTCTTAGGTCGGCCAGTGACCTCTTAGGTCAGGTAAGTGCCACAAGGCACGGGCTCGGTTTTAGGTTAATTTCTTTGCCAAAAATGGTCGCACTGCCGCGATTTTGGCATAATCGTGTTTGTCTAGCTCAGGCGCGTTGAATGCTGTACTTGGTGTTCGGGAGAAGTCAACTTAACCCTCGCCGGCACAGGCCATTTTGCGTCCTTCGACGGCACAAGGGGGGGGGGGGAGATTATTTTTGGTACGACCCCCCCTCGCGTTTGGCCCCTGATCGAGCTAGAGCCTCGAGGAAAAAACGAGCGTGTTGCCCGTCACGAGAGGAAGCCGATAATACCCAATTTTAAGGTCCTAGGTCATCGGGTGACCTTCCAGGTCAGGTCAATGACCCGAAGTCGGGAAAATCGGGACCTGTTAGAAAGTCGTAAATTGTGGCTGCTATGTGGTTTTCCGGGGTGCTGATCACGAATATCGTATTAGTTTTGATCAGAGATGATGTCTTTAAGCATTTAGACCAGGTCGGGTCAGGTCAGGTCAGGTCAGGTCAACCGGTAGGGGTTGTGACGGGTATTCGTAATACGTGTCAACCGCCTCTGACAGCTTCGTAACATGTTACGAAGGCGCCAAAACTACTTCGTAAATGTTCAAATGGTTGCTAAATTAGAATTCAGCTCCAAAAACTAGACTAGAAACATGTAAAACTCGAAAAAGTGAACCGAGGTCACCCGAGGTCACCAAAGGTCAATGACCTGACCTGACCTTCAGGTGACCTTGACACCCATCCTAATGTATGGGAGCAACATCAAATCACATGTTTGAACGTTTGAAACCACGAAAAGCTTGCAAACGCGCGGCTAATGCGAGCCGACATACGCCGAATCGCGATTTCGGCCAAACATGGTCACGGAAAAGAGGTCACAGGTCAAAGGTCATTGGGGTCAGGGTCATGAAATTTTCAGGGTAGGTGTAAAATTGATCAATGCGAGGGTACTGAAAGTTTCGTCGCGATCAGTCGCTTTTTACGCGAGTTATTCGCAAAATTCAAGGTAGGTACGTTTTTCGGCTACTAGTCGTTTATTGTTTTCGTTTCCGAAAACAATAAACGGCTGCCTAGTAGCCGAAAAACGTACCTACCTTGAATTAAGATGTCTAGTCGTAAAAGCTTGAAATCATATATTATTCGCGAAAAACCTTAGGGGGGGGGGGGGTTGCATCAACCTGTGCCGGCGAGGGTTAAGGTGTTAACCTCGGGTCAAGGTCAGGTCGGAGCCCTCAGGTCACGAAAATGGTTGAAGGAGGTCATATCGCATATCATTCGATTCGGCAGGTCTTCCTGAGTCCAATGGTGGCTTTCCCGAATCTCTAGCTCCATCTGATCAGGAGTTATTGACAAAAATCTTACATGGCCTTAGTGACGTCATAAATGACGTCACGCAAAGTCAACAATGCTAAAGTCAAGGACTGAACCTTGCAAGGAGTGCATGAAACCATTCCCGGTGCCCGAATAGCAGCTCCCAATTTCCCTTGTTGACTTAAAGTGGTGCTAGATCCTGTATTATACTCAATTATGACGTCATAACTTAACAGATTCACGTCATATATTTAGTGCTTGACATCCAAATGATAGCTTACATATGACAGAGAAGGTATGCGACGTTTTATGAAGTTTGCTTCACTAGTTGTGGAATAACAAGCAAAACACTTTTGCGGAAAGGCCGCTGGCCTCTCGCTGGAGCGTTTCCGACCAGTGTGCAGCGCCGCGCTGGTTGGCTTTGCCGCGGACTCGGGCGGTCACGTGATGCCCGGGGGCTGGCTGCCGGCTGGGCCGCCCGGTCGGGGCGCGGAGCCAAATGCACGGCAGTGTGCTTACCCGAGGTCAGCGACTTTAGCTGACTTCACCAGAACAAACAGTCTACCATTCGACGCGCCGGAGCTAGACAAACACAAAGATGCTAAAATCGCGGCTCTGCGACCATTTGTTGCGAAGTTGTCTATCAAAAACCGGACCCGTAATTTTCGGTCACTTCAAATGACCTCAAGGGTCACCAATGAACCCGAGATCTTAAAATGTTGTATCATCCGATGCATCTTGTAACTGCTCACATGCTCGTTTTTTCCGCAAGGTTATAGCTCCATTAGAGGCGAAACGGCGAGCTGGGGTCGTACCGACCCCCCGGAAACCCATTTTGTATACATTTAAATGAGGAACTTATAGAAAGAACACCTTTTTTATTTTTTGCATGTCGATTTTAAAGGACCTGAGGTTTATTTTGAAGAAATAAAAATGGCAAAAATTTTGGTCCCAAGGGCCATTATAGACAATTTAAAAAAATACTACGACTTTTTTCAATATGTTAAGCTTTTCTTTCCAATTTTAAAAATACTGTATTTATCTTTGATTCATCGTTAGTTCAAAGCTGTTTACCGTTTGTTGCTTGCTTAGCTCGTTTTTGAGTTATAGCTCATCAAACTCACCCTTACAATCTGAAGTTTAGAAAATATTATGCAATGTAACTCAAAAAGTTTTCATCTGAGAAGTCTGATATTTTGGCAGGTGTTTTTGGAGCCTATGATTACCCCTTGTACCAATTTTCATTCAAATCTGAGAGATGAGGGTGACGGGCCTGGTACGATCTATCGTAGAATGCCCCAGCTTACAAACGGTGCGCTCAACAAAAGCCGTCAATGGACTGGTCATGGTAATTCGTTGATCATCACCCTGTGAACTCGTCAACAACGGTGACTTAGCCCTATCCATGCTGTCAAAAGGGAGCGGGTGTTTTGGCGATGTGACAAAGCCACGCCCCAAGGCTGGATAAAATTGACATTAACCTTCGCCCCAGTGGGGGGGGGGGGGCATATGTTACCACCCTGTCGCGTTTTTTTCGTATAAATAAAAAACCGCGGCGCGTAACGCCGCGCCGCTTGGGGTAGCTTTTGGTACATCAATTTTGGACAATGTGTGAAATTTTTGACCCCAGGTCATGTCAGGTCAGGTCACTAGGTCAAGTTAACTGACCAAGCCTAAAAAAAGTTTGCAATCATGTCCAGCCTGCAGTGTTTGTCAGAGAGGTTTCAAACTTGGTGGATTACATGACGTTATGGGTGCCTACAATTTGTATATCTCGGATTTTTTATATGCGTGATCTAAGGTCAGGTCAGTGGCGTGACCTTTCCATTATAAGTCAATGGAGAAAAACGAAAATGCCTCTAGATCCGTGTGTACGCATAGGAACAGTCCAAATATTTCAGGATAACAATGATTTGGACCACCCGTGATGACCAAGGTGTCTTTTTTGCTGATAGCCTCTTGAAAGGTCATCCGAGGTCATTGGAGGCTACAAACAGTTTTTTGCCAATAACCCTCGATTGGAAAGAGATAGAACGCTGGGGTTGGCCTCATTGTGTTTGTCTTGCCGAGACGCATCGACTGATATGCAACATGACCTTTTCCGGTCAGGTCATGACCTTGACCTGAGGTCAAATTTTGAAGTTGACCTTTCGAGGTCAAATTATAGTTCATTCGACGCGTCTCGGCGAGAGGAACACGACTCTGGCATTAGAAATGACCTAGCTTTTTGTAGTCAAAAGTTATTGTCGAAAAACACTTTTCTTAAAAACAGCTATTTTTGGAGTTTTTGCCCTCTGGAGGCTAAACCGTTGACCTGAGGTCTTTTCTGATGATGACCTTATCAAAAGAAGAGTTCAAAAGCTATCGATTGCTTTTCCCAGCGTTTTTCTAGCTATCATAGTTCCTGAGATAATGGCATGTTTTCTGAAACATATAATGACAATTCGCAAATTTTGACCTTTGATGACCTCTGGTGACCCCAATATTGCTCTAAGATGAAAAATGACCGAAATACTTTCAAACGTACGCATCAAGAGCTATCGACTGCTTTTTACCGCGTCTTTCTAGCCCTCTTAGTTTTTGAGTTAGAGGTGGGTGGTAACATATGCCCCCCCTCACTAGGGCGAAGTTGGCGGAGACCGCCACTGGGGCGCGGGTTAATATAATGACATTAATCGTGCCAATGAGAGCTTAAGTACAAAGGTCTATGAATGAACAGTATAAATCAATCATGCAACCCAATCTACATCAACAGAACTGATTTCAGCAGCGTAGTTTCTGACGATAAAAGAAAATGCGCAAAAGCTACCACACTAGCTGAAGCGGTAACATCAACTACCACTAGCGTGTCTGGTGTACCGTATGCCAGAAGCTGTTCCACGTGCTGGAACCGTGCTCGTGCCAAGAAGTAGCTGGTGGGACATTTAGGGAGGCGGGGGGGGGGGGGGGGTATGGGATCAGTGCCAAGAGCCGCCGTCTAAAGCTCGCCGCTGTCATATCAGATGCACGTGCCTGCTCAAAAAAGCGGCGGGGTGGGGAAGGGCAGGGAACACAAGACAAATTGGCTCTACATGTCAACTTGATGTCAATAAAAATGAGTTACACAATTTTTCGTTCTATTAGACATCAACTTATAAGCGCGCGCTAGTAACTGGTGCAATACGAGCATCATTCGAAACAAGCTAAATATTCAGCTTCCATTTTGGAAATAAGCAAAATAAATTAAACGTGTACGGTATTTTGTACCAAAATGTTTTGAACGACCATGTAAATTTTACTGGACTTGGACACCAAGATTAAGCGCCTCTCTTCAAACTTAATATAACGAAAAAAGCGCGTTTCGTGACGATAAGGAAAATAACTTTTACCCTAGAAACTTTTTCAATATTTCTCAGCATTCTAGACAGAACAGCTTACGGCTATCATCCGTAATGCCTGCCTCTGCAAGATGACACTACAAAACCAGACCAAGTTTTATCACCGGAACAATCATATAGCCTGTTCTGGAGCACGAACTGGAATCGTTTCGCTCAGGCCGAAATGGCGGGGACTCCGGACCAAAGCCGTTTGGACCAAGGCTGGCCCAGCCCAGAATGTTGTCTGACCAAGGCCCAATCACAGCATTCCGTGGGCAAAGAAGTAGACAGGTTTGTTTTATGAAATCGTAACAGCGAAATTTTATGGGTTTGAAAAGATGAAGGACTATCAATGTGTGGTGAAACAGCATGTTTCCCTCTGTTTGTTTATTGGGGCTTTAGGGGGCGTCAACTGTATAGGTCATACCTACTTGGAACACCAAAAATGATCAGTGTATGTATATTGTAATCGATTATCAATTTGTTTGCACCATAGACGCACTGAAGGCAACGGACGCATCTTGTTCAACTCTATACACACTACACAGCCTGGAAGACATAATAAGATGTGGCACTAAGTGGACCTATTCAAGCAGTTTCCACCGGGCCAAAACGTCGACAATACCCTTTGACGAGGTTCAATAGCCATCCATGCCGTCACGGTCACATTAACCAGCTGCCTTCCTCCCACCACCGCCCATGGCGCACCTCACGAAAAAAGATCGGCGTTTGACCTCTGGGGACCATGGGGTCAGTGCACTTATCGCCCGTTATCAACGGTCTCATCGTGGACGGCGATTCCCAGCGAGGACACGCTGTGAACGCGAGATGTTCAGATCTGATCGGTACGGGTAACTAGAGATGTGACTGACTCAAAGTCGACAATCGGGAGTCGGGACAATAGTTATTTATTAGACGTAACTATATATAATTTTTAGTCCCGCGGCCAATTTAGTCTATGAATTTCAGTGTTAATTCACTTTATAAGTGATTGACTTGTAACCACGTGTAAGAAACGCTTTTGAGTTATGTCGCTGACCAGCGCAGCTAAGCCTAAATTTAGCTCCTGATTATTTCTAAAATTTGCATCTCGAATAGGAGTCATTAAACTCCACTCCCATGTCGAAAACCGCATATAATCGCAGGGGTAAAACGTTACGCTTGCGCCAAACAGCTGCTACCCAGCTGCTCCCAGGGCTTGCATGGCATGCATAATGTTGCACTTGACCTTCAATGCCCGCACTCTCATGCCACTTTGCATCTCAGACTCTGGCATCATCGCCATGACTTGCTAGCGTGCGGACTCCGGAGCCCACTCTAGTCACTATCAGCTGACCACAGTGGTCCCATCCTGTGTTGTAAGGTTTCCTCTCCTCCGGGAAGGGAGGAAGAAGAGAGAAGAGAGAGCATGAGGAAATGAATCACGTATGTGCCTCGTGACATGATATTCGTGACACTTCGCGTGGGACCTTCTCTGGGGCTAGACAAACATTTTGGAGGGCGGGAGGAAATCGCATGGAAATGAAAAATCTTGCAACTATAAACTTACCGCATATTTCTACCAATACAAGGTTTAACAACGCGGATTAATTCTTTATTCGGAATAATTGGAGGGATGCGTATAATACCACTATAATGTAAACAATACAACCGGCAAAATGAAATGGTGTTGCTGTAGGTACACCGCGAACAGCAGGTTAAATGAAATATAAACTGTGGCGCTCCATGATGATGTGTTCACCGCCCACACACATTAACCACGTCATTGCTGCCATCACCCACGGTTTATTTTCCTTCCGGTGTGAGGGCTATAGCAAGGAATCTGGCGATCAAAAACTGCGAAGCAGTGGACACTGAGCACACAGCACAGAGAATAAATACAATATGTAGTGCAATTCGGCGTGAATCGCCTGATGGCTGATACCCACATGAACGAGGCGAGCTTTAATGGTATCAGTGTTAAAATGCTGCAGTAAGGCACGATAGTCTAGAGAGGGACAGCGTCTCTGGGTCTTCGCCGCTAGCCACATAAGGAAGCGGTGCTGTAGCCGCTCCAATCGTGCAAGATGGGTTACGGCGGCCCCACTCCAAACCACGCTACCGTACTGGAGGACGGACCTGACATGCGCGTTAAAAACGCTCAACATCGCTTTGTACTCGAAGCGTGCCGCACGAGGACAGTCCGGCATCTGCATGCTCCTCATGAGAAGCCCAAGCATCCGATTAGCCTTTGACATGGTGTAATCGACATGATGACAAAACGTGAGCTTGGAGTCTAATATTACGCCTAGATCACGGATCTGACTACACCTTTCAAGCGAATGGCCATCCAAGTTGTACACAGCGTCAACAGGTGACGTACGAAGGGTAAAAGAAATGAATTTACACTTAGATGGGTTAAGACGAAGTCTCCACGTGTTCGACCAGAGGTGGAGGCGGTCAAGGTCAGCCTGCAGGGAAAGGACATCGGCGGGACTGCTGATGCGGTGGTAAAGCTTGAGATCATCAGCATAAGCAATCCAGTTGGTCTCAATGTGGTGAGGTATATCGGCCAGTAAGGTGCACCAGTAAGGCCGCATTATTTGACATCACCATCGACACGGGTCGTTTTGTTTACGTCCCGCAGAATACACGCCATTCTTCAAGTGTAACTCACAAAGCATGTCAATCTAATAAACCAAATTAGGCAGCCAGCACTATAACTTTGCTAGGAGCTTTGTTTTCTTTGAGCTTTGAACTTAGTTTATAGATAGGGACTTTGCTTTCCAAAAAAAAAAAAATCATGAAAACATGACCCGGCACATTTGAGAGGCATCTTCAAGACAAGTCTCAACATCTGAAAGCAGTCTAGGAAGTAGGAAACATGTGAAATGCCAAATGCAAACGTTATTCATGGACAACAAGACAAAGTGATTGCTCCATGGTAATTGTCCAAAAAGGGCCAGGTGGCATGGCGTTATTTTTTGCTATTATTGTCTGTTGCAGCTGTTGCAGTACAGTCCGTTGCTCAATGCAGCTGTTGTGCCGTGCCGGTGCAAGTCATTACAACAAACTACTCCTTAATGCATCCCCATTGGCAACATCATAAACAACATTCATGTCCATGGAAACATAGAGTCCACGTGGGCACTATATCGTTACGTTACAGTCCTCGTTTTAATCACCCCAGCCCTTATATGCACGATTGCAAACAAGCCCTCGTCCCTAGATGACGTGACAACTATACCCCTCTTCCTGTATAGGACCGTTGGAGATAAAATTACTTCCCCTATAAAGCGCTAAATGACTCACCACTTACCTATAATGTTTTCATTATGCTTTACGAACACTGAGCAGCTGCTAGCAATGCCAACGTCATGCGCCACCTGCGCTACATGAAGTAGGCTAGACATGCAATATTGCAAAACGCAACGCTGGTCCCAAAACAAAGCCAAACCAAACAAGCGTTGGCGAGTAATGTACACAAGAAGTGGATTTCTGTCAAAATGTAAGTGGAAACGCGTGAAATGAGAGGGCATAGCTTTGCGCATCTCTGACGTTTACATTTATGGGATTATGACAGCTTTGAAAATATTAGGCGAAGACGTCACCAACGGTTTCAAAGTGGTTGACAAGCGACAGTCAGTGAGGCTAAGAAAAATTATTTTTCTTGGCTAAGATGTTTCTTGGCTAGTATGGCCTAACCATCGGCCGGCTCACTAACTCCAGTTCAGAGCGCCGCCGGATTCAGCTCCAGTATCGAGTTTGTCACACTCAAAGTATTTTCCTAACCGAACGATGATTGTCATTGGACCGGCGAATCCATGGAACTCGGCAGATATTTCATATTACTATTCATAGATGGCGGTAGCGTCAGCGCCTGAAGGTATACTGCGCCGCATGGCCCGAGCCTTAACACGCGCCGGGCCGGGTGTGTGTGTTTGAACACCCCCCCCCCTGCGGTTTTTCGCAGATATCGCCGCCGTTTTTGGCACACCTGTTCGTGCATCTTTTCCGCACATGTCGTGAAAATTTCAGACCCAGGTCGTCTTAGGTCAGGTCACCAGGTCACGCCAAGTGACCTCACCTCAGAAAAAAATAAGAATGATCGCCATAGCTACACCGATTGATCGATTGCCTTGAAACTTTCAGCGATTGATTAGAGCAACATTATCTATAAAATGCATATCTCGGAGTTATGATATCGGTGACCTAAGGTCAGGTCAATTTTGCGGCCTCTCCATTATAAGTCAATGGGAGAAAATTGAAAAGCGTCTGTTTTGCACGAACGCTATTCTAGACACTCTCAAACATCGAGATGTAGGTAAGATTGACACACTGAACCGGAAAATGGCAACTGTGACCCCTCGTTTTGTCCCCGAGGTCATCTCATGTCACGAACAGAATCAAACAGTTTTTCGCTAATAACTTCTGATAGAGGTGTGCTAGAGCGCTGAAAACGCCTTAGATGTGTTCGGCTCGACGTTGCGGATCGACTGATATGCAACATGACCTTTTTCCGGTCAGGTCATGACCTTGACCTGAGGTCAAATTTTCAAGTTAACCTTTCAATGTCAAATTATAGTTCATTCGACGCGTCTCGACGAGAGGAACACGATGCTGGCAAAAGTAATGTCATGGCTCTTTTGAGTCAAAAGTTATTGCCGAAAAAAACGCTTTTCATAAAAACGGCTATTTTTGGAGTTTTTACCCTCTGGAGGCTAAACCGTTGACCTGAGGTCAAATCTGAGAAAATTATTCAGAAAGGTCTGTAAAAGGGCTATCGAATGCGCTTTTCCGCGGCGCTGTAGCTCTATCGGTTCCCGAGATAGCCGTCGGCAGTTTCCAAAATGTTGAAATAGTCAACATTTTACCTTTGGTGACCTCTGGTGACCTGACCTTTGACCTGACCCAAAAATGACCGAAATGTTTTCGTGCTTATTTTTTACGTTCTTTCCATTGCCGCTTACCGCGTGTCGCTACGTGGCCCAGGAGCCGAGTTAGAAGGGGGTGTTCAGACACCCCCGGGCCCGGCGCGGAATCTCAGAGCACCGGCCCGGCGCGGGTTTATACCAGCACCGGAGAAGGCCGCCTGCTAAGATCTAATAGACAGTACCTTCGAAGGTTGAGCTGATCAATTAATTATCAGCTCGTCTCCGACCACGACATATTGAAAACAGTCAGGATAAGCACACATTTATTATATAGTTGTACAGTCAATGAGTCTTGCGTACCAGTTTCCTATCGATTCGATGATATGAAAGGGCAAGCTTCACATTCACCATGCAGTACGCATGAGATAAGACAAGAGATAACATGTACCTTTACATTTTCAGCGCAATTTCCTTTTGTTAAAAAAAAAACGAATCACGTCGAAATGTCATATTGTCCAAGTGTCGTCAAGAACCAGGGCACCGGCTGTTGATGTATAACGGAAACACGGGTCAAAAAAAAAAACACTGCACGAACGTTTATCCAATCGTCAGCAATAGATCACCCAATTATCAATTATCATAGTGCACAGCGGGCAGGAACAGGAAGCACCAAGTGAAATCATCGTACATCCAACAAGGCTAAAAACAAGCCCATCGGGATACTCAACGCGCAGCTAATGACCTTTGGGGTCAACGTTCGTAACAATCTGGGGTTAAAGGTATTGTGCCAGCTTTCCTGGACCGTATGGAGTTAATGGCCCAGATAAGGAGAACCGGATTTTTAGAACTTATCCATACCTTCAAAGCTCATGGAAACGTCTTAAATTCTTCAAATTTTGAGTACCCCAGTGCGAACTTCGCCCCGACGGGTTGTCGGTCGTACCCCAACCACATTTCACACCACTATGAACAAGAAATGCACACACTGAAATCGCTATTACCGATATGCTCATCCAATCAAGTTTCGATAAACCCGTTCATCATCATCTCCTGCGGTTTCGAACACGCCTGTTAGGTGGTGCGGTAGACCGCGCCCAAAGCCAGGGCCCCGGTAACGGGAGGTAGCCGAGTCGGGGCAGCGTGCGCTGACCCAAGCCGGGGCCGCGCGTCCTCCCGGTGTCATGTGATAGTCCGGGGCTGCCCGCGGGGATGCGGTAGACCGCGCCCAAAGCTGCGGCCCCGGCTTGGGTCAGCGCACGCTGCCCCGACTCGGCTACCTCACGTTACCGGGGCCCTGGCTTTGGGCGCGGCTTCTGCTCATACTTTGTGGTGCGGTGGTGGTGCGTCGGGCCGCGCGCTCTGACTTCGGCAAAGAAAAATGCGTCAGCTGATCATTGTCATTTCTGCCACTTGCGTGTGGTGAAATGGGGTCATAACTTAAGAGACGGCTTTTCATATCAATTATTTTACATAAAATCATATTTCAAACCATAAATAATGTTCGACAGCCAAATAAAAGAAACAATACCAATACAGGCTTACAGTTTAAGGCCGACATTGTGTTGTCTACGATTAGACAGCTGATAACTCATTCCCGTACGTCGTAACTCTATAATGACCTTTGCTTATTGTCACATGTGCGCCGCATTCGCGATTGTTGCCGACGCCTGTTTGCAGGTCAGTCCACTACAGTTGTTATACATATCGAAAAACCGATAAACTTTTAGGCGAAAAAAGCACTATTCCAGGCCCATTTTTGATTTTTTTTTTGCGATATTAGGTAAAAACAGAAGCTTCTTATCCTAGGAAAAATAAAATGGGAAATCTTTTAAAGGTGGCACACTACCTTTAAACGTTCGTGAACTTTTGGGGTTATCTTTCGTGACCTTTGGGGTCAATATTTGTGACCGTTTGCGGTTATTCCCGACCCACCGGAGTGCTATTTGGGAGTGAATTGCTATTTGGGAGTGAGAACGGAGTGTATTTGGGCGTACAACACCGTTCAAAGCTCGTAAGTAATAATCTTGTTGATAAGCTATCTCGTACTGTCACCGTTATAAAAAAAAAAATGTAAAGGCAGGCACGGTAAACGGTTAGGCAGAAAACTAAACACAACCACCTAGCAACATGTATAAAAACAAGTCACGAAGACGAAATACAGAAGCCAGGGTCGGCTGGTTTCAGGAGCAGGCTCCGTTTGGTTTATCAGGAGGTCGGGTGCGCGCCGTCTTGAATCAACAAACGACCAGGATAGTTGACGAGTGTTTGGCGGTCTGCCCGGCGGAACGGGCCGAGTACTGTTCAGAACGTGGCGGAGTTACAGGTCATCGGAGTTGATGGAAAGTCCGGCACAGCTACCGTGATGATGTGATGATAAGAAGAACATGACATGACGAACATGACGGCTGTATGCAGTGCGCGATGGTATCAGCTAGTGTTCCAAGCGTGTGAGCAATGAGCAGTCGGTAGCTTGGAGTATGTCCACATTTCAAGAAACATACGATCACCAAATGGTCGGTTTGGGTCACTGAGTGGTAAATGTTGTTGAAACTTTCATTACAACCTGCGGAGTAATTGATCACCGGCCTTGTGCTGGAATCGAACATCATGAATGTTCGATTCGAGCCATGCGTCGAACATCATGGATCTTCGACCCATTGCCACGATCACTAGCCAACCGCAGTCCCCATAACAAACCCCACGTGACCCCGCATCGACCGTCCGACTCAAAGTTCACATTCTACTCACCCCAGTATGCTGAATCTCGGGTTTCAACACCGGCTGAGGCAAGGCAGACGTTGCATATCCCGAACTGGCTGCCACCGGTCTCACAGCCCCGACCAGGGCGCGGCCGCTCAGAAGACGCAGCATTTCTTCGACCACAAAGAGACGCTTCACAGACGTGGACCCCCCGTCCGAACGTCAGACGGACGACTGCGACTCAGCGCTCAGCCAAGCCGGTAGAATGCTACCCGGTGCTCCTAGCCCCCGGCTCCTAGTCTCAAGGTCATGGCCAGAGGCGGTGCCAGTGACGAGCGGCGGGGAGGCAGAGATAGTGGTAGCCGAGTTATTTATTTTGGGACGGGATTGGGGAACCGGTTGGAAGGTGGAGAACTGAGGCTATTTAGAAAGGAGGAAGCAGTGGCTTATTTAGAAATCGGTTGAAGTGGTGCGCATTGGGTGAGTTCGGCAGCAGCGAAATTTAGCACCACTATCTCGCCGTTGTGTTATAATACACAACGTCTTTCGAACGAAGTCGTCTTCATGTGCCCATGCAGCACGATAGGACAGGATCGCACGAACATGTCATGGTAGGAAAAATGAACAAAACGCTCCTCACGTATGCAATGGTTTACAGTGCAACGGTTGGACAAGCGTGAAAGCTCCGTGCTCAGCGCTCTCAGTCAGCAAAGTCTGATAACCTATGTTATGATCTACTACCATTGCAATGCGATGTTGCACCTCTAATCTAATCCAGACCGCTGCCACAGTCCAAACCACGGACGTGTCTCTCTCCCAGGCCTTTGAACTGCGCCACGGCCGCCGTCCGGCGGGGTTTCCCCGATTTCATCAGCAGCCAACCCACGTCACGAACCACTCGCGTGATACCCGGAGGGGGGTCGAAAGTCAACACAGATAAAGTGCGGCGGGTGGCAGTTGGGGGCCCTAAAACGGGTAACTGATATCCAATCAACATGATATAGTAGGTGTGACACTATGAAGACGACAGACAGGCGCCACAGAACCCTCCAGGATAGTCCCAGTAGGATTAACTACACGGCTCTGGTTACTATACGACTTAACACAAGGCTCTGGTAACTAAACACAAGGCTCTGGTAAGTAAACACAAGGCTCCCATGCCACAACCGCTCAAGACCCGTAACTCAATCAGACTAGAGTCTGAGACCGCTAGCGTCAGAAGCTCTAACAAAGTTAGAGTTCGTCGAACTCAAGTGAGCCAGCCCTGTCTCCTTCCACTGATAACACGGAAGCCATTCTTCTCTAGCGCAATGGCGGTGTAATGGCTGTGACGATATTTCCCAGAGCGGATGTGGTGATTGGCTTATTAGCTGTGGGAGCTAGGCCATGATGAAATACGAGGCTGTAGTGCAACGTTATTCCACTGTTATTTTTGTACGAGAGTCGTTTATTAAAAGGGTAGGACCATGCCACTGCCATGCTTATTTTATCTTCCAACCAATGCTTGCTGGCGCTTTAGGCTTATCTTACTATCAAAGCAATCAACAGTCACAGGATAAACGTTACTTTTATTATACCACAAATCACAGTATAATGACACATTATCCAGAAAACTGACTGAAAATGGATCATATGGAAGCGTTTTGCACAGATTTGCAGCTAAAGATACATGTAAATATTGATCATACACCACAAAAACTATGTAAGAATGGTAAGTACAATAACACAAAAGAGAACAAGACAATGGATGACAATATGGGCTCTATGAGGAAGTAAGTAGATACCTTAAGAGGCATGATCAACAATCCTTACATTGATCAAGCACGGCATCCTTTGATGCTACAGTCCCTTGAAGCTGGCATTCACATTGCGCATTACATGGGCCGCCAGGGGGCCAAGACTATCCTAGAACTTTCCAAACCTTCAGTCTCATTGTTATCTTTCGCCTAGAGACGACTGACTAAACAATACTAAATTAGATGTGTGAACGTGAGAGTTAAATATTCAACCTCCAACCAAGCAAAAAAGCAATATTAAGAAAAGAACGAACTCTCTTCACATACACTCCCTTCAAGTACATTGACTGTGAAAATGATATACCGCGGAAATAACTTTCGAAAAATATGCCAAAATAACTACAGGCTATGAGCTAGACCACTTCAACAACTTCATACCAACACCACACCATCACATGGCAATATCTCAGCATGAGGGACCTGTATGATCTCAAACCCCAGGTCGGGTGCGGGTGGCACTGAGCACCGGCCCGCGGCGGGTTAAACTGACCCAAGCATTACCTCCTTCGCTGCCAATTTCACTCTCACTGTCTCCCGTAGAATATCGGAGCACTTAGTTCATCCACAACACACAATAGTGTCTTTGTCCCCTTCATGCAGGTAGGGGTCACTGAGAAGTAACTGGCTGTCTCATCTGAACTCGTAAATCTCGGTGGTGTGGCAGGGCTCGTATTGTAGCGCCAGGGACTGGTACCTGAAGTACGGAAAACTGGCGTGAGATGGCGCAATCGGCGGCCGCTGGGCAGATTGAACGGGGCACTGACAATGATAATGTCGCTAGTTGTAGTAGGGCAGCAATATCTTTTTATATCATTGAATACCAAGTTATGGTTGCTTGAATAGCTAGATCATGAGCTTTTCCAAACCATAGGAGTTAATAAAGTAAAATATATCCCGCATCCCGTATAGCTCTGCCCTGCGAAGGCAAAAACGATGACGTTAGGTCAGAGGTTATTACGAAATATTACGTCAGGCCAGAGGTCACCCGAACGTAATCTTTTTCGCCTTTGCACAATAGAACTTCGAACCCCGGTGCATAATTTCCCGTTTCGATTCTTGTCTGTTTCTCGAAGCCGACAGTTCTTGGCATAATTGGCTCTTTTTTTACTATGCAGATTGACAAAGTTCCGGAGCTAGCTTTTGGCAGTTTGTTGCGCATGCCCACGCCCAGACCCCCACCGTGCGATCGCGCCATTCCGTGTAGGTACTCACATTTCCGACTTTTCGTGATAGTAGTAGCCCTCGATCTGAGAGGACGCCTTCATGAAGCAGATGTAGTAGAAACCGGCAAACGATGCGCCATTGATGTCCTTCACCTGGAATATAACAAATGAAACTCGCTTAGTAAGCGACAAGTGTGACAAAACAAGCACGAATTACGCGACATAGTTTTCATGAAGATATGACCTTTATTTCATGAAAAAAAAAATAAGATATACTCAGCTTACTCAGCTCTCTCAGATACTCAGATAATTAGTATTCTAGGTTAAAAAATGCAGCATTTATATAGATTCGTACAGACATCATAAGTATTAAAGGGACTATCCCACCTTCTAAAATGTTGTTAAAACCAGTTAAATTGTGCCCGACTTTATAGATTGGATGACCAGGAACACGGTTCTGGCATTTATTTTTCATTAAACATCTTAGGCTTCCCATATTCCAAACACAAACTTTCAAATATGAAATATGTGACGTCACAGCCCAAAATTACCTCCTTCCCCAGGCCACATTACTGTCATAAAGCTGATTCTTTTTACTCTGTAGGCACCACAACAAAGTTCAGACCAAGTTTTAAGCGATTTTTCAACGAACAAACCCATTTAAATCAGAATGACTAAACGAGGTGACGTCACACTAACGGTCGCTCCATGTTGAAGACAGGGCCTTGTACAAGGCCCATTTTCAAATGAAGGGAACGAATTTCTTCAACACCAAGAGGCCGCGGGGGTTGCAACCTAGATAGATAGTGGTTTCTGAACCTCGCCGCAAACTTGGCTATCTCAACTCAAACCCCATGTTAAAGGTGGGATAGTCCCTTTAACAGAGTTAAGTGTAACATTACATTTTTATATATAGTTAACGCTATTCATTTCTTGTAGACAGCAAACAACGTCTGTCGTTTACTCTCGCCCCTAAAAGCGAATCGACAGAATATAACGAAAAGATAGCGAAAAACAAACAAGTATCCCACATACCCCGACCCCCCCCCCCCCCCCAACGCCCAGTTCACTCACCTGATGGTCGGGAATGAGGAAACTCTCCTTCCACCGCATAAAGACCGCATCGTGAGAGTCTAACACACCAAAGTCAAAGTCGTCAGTGTTGAACGTCTTGCTGAACGGAGCGAACGCCTCGAATTTGCCCTGTGGGTGCAATATGGGGGGGGGGGGGTGAGTGATGGGTAGGGTGGCAGGGTAGTGTGGTGCGACGCTGGTGTGTTAGAGGGGTCTGGAGCAGGGCTGCGGAGTCGGAGTCGGAGTCGGAGTCGGTCGGAGTCGACAGTTGTGACCGGAGTCGGAGTCGGAGTCGGAGTCGATTTTAGAAACCCGAGCCGGAGTCGGAGTCGGAGTCACCGAAAATCTGTCGACTCCGCAGCCCTGCTAGGTCTGTGGAGTCGGAGTCGGGAGTTGGAGTCGGTCGGAGTCGACAATTCTGCCCGGAGTCGGAGTCGGAGTCGGAGCTGGTTTTTGAAAGCCGGAGTCGGAGTCGGAGTCGGAGTCGCTGAAAATCCATCGACTCCGCAGCCCTGGAGAGTGCGGACTGCGGAGCCAGGGGCGTTTAACGACGGTGTGGAAACAAAAATGAGAAAACAGCGTGAACTTGCAATAACCGTTGCATGATTGATATGACAAATAACGTTGTCAGAATCCCTGTAAAGTGCATACAACACAACGTTTTGTGTCTATAAGCAATAATGAAAAGGCTACAAAAGAAAAAAAATCGTCAGGTATCGATTCAAAAACTACAGAATATCGAAAAATCGAAATTCATTTTACTATACCCAGCATAGTAAGAAAAAAAATAACAAATATTGTCTGCTGCACTTAAACAATCTTCTGCTAAACCCAATAAAGACGAATTTCGCAAGTCTGGACTCTGGAACCAATGATCTGTAGCCGGGCACTTCCACTCGATCTTCCGATCCGTCTTTTTCTAGTCTCTATTTGTCCATCCATCTACCCGGTAGCTCACCCAGTGTTTGGTGTCCACCTCTTCATTGGCGTCCCACTTTCTCGTCAAGAATGGGTGGCGCCTGCCGATGATCTCGCCGTCAAAGTAGGTGACCATTGTGGGAAAGTCATCAGTGAGGTTGTTGATCTTGAGGTAGCCGCAGAGGTAGGCGTTCTCAAGGTCCACCTTCTGCCGGGGGTGAAGAAAAGAAAACGAGGGTGATGTGGAGTCAGACACTACATAGTGCTAAGTGCTACACGAGTGTTTGTTGATATGGAGGAAACCATGATGAAGTATCTAGAAAAAGAAGAAAATTTCTGACAGCTTGAATCAATTAAGCACCTGAAAGGCGGATACTTCGAAGAACTTAATGGAAAAACAACAATAATTCAGTAATATCAATACTTGTATGTACCAGCTGACCTTTGAAATCATATTCCACTTCAAAATCAAACAAGTGAACAGTCATGAGTCAACAGTCTATAAGATTGAGGATCAACAAATTACAAAAGTGAAAAATAATGGCTATTGGCTATACCCTAGTAAAATTAAGAAAGGAAGGCAACAAATACAACAAGTAACAACTACTTAGAAAAAGCTTTGACAACTTATGATATTGTCACTTTAACATCCATCCCATCCTATTAATGCTCACCTTCAGTTCCACCTCCACATCATAGCAGTTGCCTTTGGACTTCTGGAATCCCTTGAACACGGCTCCGTCGTGCAGGGGAGAGGTCACAACTCCCGGCTGATGGGAATTGAGCGGCGGCGGTGGCGCCTCCATAGGCTCCAGGCGCACCGGCATTGTACTGGTGCTGAGCAGTGGCCCACTGGCGGGGAGTTGTCGCGCTCCGGTGGCCGGCAGCGGCACAGCAGAATTTAGTAGTAATGCAGCAGTGATGTGCAGTGGCGCAGAGTTGTCAGTTGTGGAGTCTCACCGGGACAGCCTGTAATAAAACACAGAAAAATAAAAATATCAAATGAGGTGGCTGCTATAAAAGCAAATGCTAAAAAACAACAGAATTACTCAGAGTATCACTGCTCGGGGTTACATGAGCAGAGTTAATACAAATTACAAACGGACTACAATGGTGAGCGAATAGGAAAATCCGTTCCTGATACACATTTACTTGCTCATGTAACCCCGATAACTATGCAAACTGACTAGGTACTGAGTGAAGCCTACAGCCTGAAACAGACTATTTCCACCGTCAGGAAATCCCATGCGAGAGCCTAGTAAATACATGAAAGCACTAGCACATCAATCGCACGCACCTCCCATGACCCACATGTGATTGATGCAGGGAGAATTATGGGGTGGAGACTTCCACTGGCGTCCAACTAGCGTACACTGAGCAGACACCCAAGGTGGCGTCTAACTGTTGGACAGAGACTTCCAAGCTAGACGCGTCTACAGTTACCTGGGCCCTGTTTCACCACCCGACGCTGCGCGCGCTGCAGCGCGCTGGGAGCTGAGGCATACCACTGACGTCACCCGAATGACGTTGCGTGTGATCCATTAGCTTATGGAAAATCTCGTTTGGAACAGAGACCTTGAAGAACCTAGTAGGTACCAATTGAGCAGAAGTTTGAGTGCGAATACTGCTAGTGTGCGGATGGTGCTGGCGCCGGGGTGCTAGCGTTTTGCGGTGACGTCATAGCGACGTGCGCAGTGCACTGCAGCACTCCGCCGTGAAACAGGGCCCGGTTGCCAGATAGATGCAGCCGCCATCCAGCTAGTTGCATCTAATGCTTAGATGCATATAGCTAGACACCAAATAAAAGTCTCCACCCATGGTGTATTTGAACAAGCTCTGACGACACATATTTCCTGAACGCGGAAAGTCTGTTTCAGCTTTAACCCATAACTCAAAATCAAATAAGAAACTTCAGGCTGGCAAGCACAAAAAAAGAACTTGGTAGTTAGCAGTGTCAGCTAAGATGAAAATGCCAAAAAATGACATTTTTGTTTAAGATTCATTTACGAACTCTAACTAGAAGGGAAATGGGACAAATATTTCAAACACTGGTAAATAAATACATTTCAAATTCAGTGTATCATGTCCAGCAAAATAAACAATAAACGCGGATAAAAACAACACCTAAGAAAGGCCCTAAATAGATTTCTTTAGTGGGAATTGCAGGGGAAATTGCATGCGCTGTAAGTGCCGCAACATGCACAACAAACGTATCAAAACCACTTACCAAGGATGACCAAATACGGAACGTCTGTCAATTCAGCAGCAACGAATATCAGCCTCACAGCAGCATATTTCGGGGTCTTTCGATTTGGCTGAAAATCGGTATACGGGGCCTCCTCGATGCGCTGATTACGAAAATGTACCTCTTCTGGGTGGTATTTTGCACCGTTAACGAGTTAACGTCAACGACCAATTAATATTTTAACGGGAAACGGCGGGGTCTTTCCATTTGGCTAAAAATCGGTATACAGGGCCTCCTCGATGCGCTGATTCCGAAAATGTACCTCTTTAGGGTGGTATTTTGCACCGTTAACGAGTTAACGACCAATTAACATTTAAACGGGAAACGGTGGGGTCTTTCGATTTGGCCGAAAATCGTGATACAGGGCCTCCTCGATGCGCTGATTCCGAAAATGTACCTCTTTGGGGTGGTATTTTGCACCGTTAACGAGTTAACGGCCAGTTAACATTTTAACGGGAATCAGCGCAGAGGCGGATCCAGCTCAGAGGTTTGGGGGGGGGGGGGCAAACCATTACAATTTATCGATTCTTTCCATGCATCGTCCATAGGCGTAATGTTAAAATTATGCCGTTTGGGGAGGGGGGCAAATGCCCATTTTGCCCCCCCCCTGGATCCGCCACTGAATCAGCGGGGTCTTTCGATTTGGCTGAAAATCGGTGTACAGGGCCTTCTCGATGCGCTGATTCCGAAAATGTACCTCTTTGAGACCTGATATCGATATATCGATACTAAAAAAAACTGCTGTCTAGTCGCGTCAGGTAATGCAGCGATTCAGCAGCTACGAGCCAGATGGTAATTCATACCATGATGGTATGAAAATGGTGTAAACTCTGCATTGGCCATCAGGCACGTACCCAGGATTTCGCCCAAGAGGGGGCCACCTGCTTCCGAAGGGGCCCTTAGGTCACCCGGGGGCCGCCCAGGCGACCAGGGGCCCCCAGGCAGCCAGGGGCCCTCGGGTCCCAGGCAACCAGGGGGCCCATGCGACCAGGCCCCCGCTACCAGGGGCCCCCTTGGCGACTAGGGGCCCCAGGCAATCAGGGGCCCCATGCGACCAGAGGCCCCATGCGACCAGGCCCCCCGGCTACCAGGGCCCCCTAGGCGACTAGGGACCCCAGGCAATCAGGGGCCCCCATGCAACCAGGCCCCGGCTACCAGGGGCCCCTAGGCGACCAGGGGCCCAGGAAACCGGGGGTCCTCGGATGACTGCAGGGGCCCATCGGGTCATCAGGGGCCCCTCGGGTAACCAGGGGCACATAAATGAAACTTTGATATCATTTTTTTCCTAGTAAAATACGTTTTATCCAGTGTTTGAAAAAATATACCGGGGCCTGAGGCCCCCCCCCTTGGGTACGTCACTGTTGGCCATTGTTCATACCCAGCTTTGCCCAAAATTGCAAAGATTGTAAAAATGCGTGATCTCGGAAACTTAGCAAAATCAAATATTTAATTTCGCAGTCAAACCGTAGCTTAGGGGCAATTTACACGCAAATTGAACTCGACAGATTTCTAGATGAGCAGCTGATGGCCCTGCTTAAAGAAAATAGTTCACTTTTAAAATGGGGCTTTAACATAGCAGTGTTGTAGCTTGCGCTGAGAGTAGCACAAATCAGAAGCTTTTACGGCCCAACGATCACCCTAGACGAAGATATACCAACTATTCCATTTCTCCTTCCGAAAATAGTGCCTTGCAGGCAGAGGAATGCGTGCCTTGCTGAGGAATGCAGCCACGTCATCGTCAGCCAATCAGTATAGGTAGGGGAGAGTGGGGTTGTGATGGGCAGGGAAGCCAGCTGTGGCAAGGGTTTTTTCTTCAAACAAGGGTTTCGAGATATAGCCTCGGGCAATTCCTGGAGGTCACGCTGCAACCCTATGTTTGGCGGCTTATAACTCAGAAACTATTGGTTTTCTATGATAAAAAATTTTTTATGCTTTAACTCACAATCAACCAACAAACATTTTGGCTATCTCGGATTTTCAATTTTTGAAAATATTGATCACGTGACCTTTTGACCTATTTTTCAAAGAGTGACCTTGATATTTTCCCCACTGAAAGTTAAAATGTTGTCTGATGACGATTAAAGCCTTATCAATTGTCATTCATATGCGATAATAAAAAGTGGTTATCGCCCTGCGTTGGCCTCAGGTCATGTCATTTTTATGACCTGTCCATTATTACGAGCTTGAGCGACAGCGAGATCTCGAGAACAAAGCAAGATAGCGACAAGCGGTAAACGGTACAGGGTACACAAGTACACACGGATAAGGTCTAGTATCATTTTCAGGTCAGGTCAAAGATGACGTTACAGGGGCAAAAAGGAAGTCAAAATAGCGGCACTACATATATATGAAGTTTTTCTCGAATAACTTTCAAGGTATCCCAGCTAGGAACAAACAAATAGCACCATCGTGATCCTCTCGTCGATCCGCATCAAAACATGTGTATGTTGACCTCGAAAGGTCAAGGTCAAAAGTTGACCTTAGGGCACGTGACCTAAGGTCATTATATACATCATTCGATGCGCCGTGACGAGCTGAGCACAATGAGTCCATTTGCGCATCTGTATCTCAAACCTGTAAGGAGTTATTAGCAAAAAACCTTTGGTGACCTTTAATGATGTCACATTACCTTACAGTTGCCCAAGAGCAAAAAAGGGTCTCCAGGTCAGTGGCGGATCCAGGATATTCACTGGGGAGGGGCTGCAGGTCATAATTGGGCGCCACGCCCCGGATGGGCGCCATAGTCGCATCGTATTGGCGATGAAATATTGGCGCCCAGTGGCCCTGACAAGAGGCGCCCAGGATCAGTATGTACAGTGACACCACAAGATTGGAAATATCGGTGCGGAGCGTACTGAAACGACGTTATTCGACTGATTTTTGCATCCTAGTCCTAGTATGCGGCACTCCGATGAGTTGCGAATTGAAAATTGGCGCCACTGCGCCTTCGGCGCAGTGGCGCCAGTTTTCCTTGGGTGGGGGCTGCCAGCCCCCGCAGCCCCCCCCTGGATCCGCCACTGCTCCAGGTAGGCAAAGTTGATCCTATATGAAGGTCACTCATGGTATATTAGGCGATTCCGACGTGTTTTAGTTTAAAAGTAAACGAGCTGATTTTTCCCCAATTGACTTTTAATGGGACGGTCAAGAAACTGACCTGACCTTAAGCCATCGATATCGAAATTCAAAGCGAACTGGTGCTAGGCCAAAGCAAACACAATGGTGCCTGTTTCACGTCTCTTTCTTTATTAGATCAAAAGGTACAGCCAAAACTATTTTGACTTCCTTTTTACCCCTGTGACGTCATCTTTGACCTGATCTGAAAATGACCTCAGGAAAAATTGTAGAACTTATCCGTGTGTACCCTGTACCGTTTACCACTTGTCGCTATCTTGCTTTGTTCTCGAGATCTCGCTGTCGCTCCCGCTCGTAATAATGGGAAGGTCATAAAAATGACGTGACCTGAAGTCAACGGAGGGCGATAACCAATTTTTTATTATCGCATTTGAATGACAATTGATAAGACTTTAATCGTCATCAGACAAAATTATAACTTTCAGTGAGAAAAATATCAAGGTCACTCTTTGAAAAATAGGTAAAAAGGTCACGTGATCAAGATTTTCAAAAATTGAAAATCCTAGATAGCCAAAATGTTTGTTGGTTTATTGTGAGTTGAACCACATTAAGTTTTTATCGTAGAAAATCAATAGTTTCTGAGTTATAGGCCGCCAAACATATGACTGCAGCGCGACCTCCAGGAATTGCCCGAGACTATATATCTCAGAAACCATTGTTCGAAGAAAAAAATCCTTGCCACAGCTGGCTTCCCCGCCCATCACAACCCATTACACCAATTTTAAGCAAAAAATAAAATATGAGGGTGCAGGGCACTTGTCGATTTGTCGTGGAACGCCCCTGGTGTTTAGTAAACAATTTTAATAACAATCATCAAAACAATATTTTTCGACCCGGCCACTACGTATCTATAACTATGATTGCCGATTGGTCAGCGCGTACCCGGAAGCTTCTGCTTCCGCGTCAAACAATATTGTATATAGAATAAAGTTCTTCCTATGTTAAAATACCTATAATTTATAAAACTAATATTTTATAAAAAGATTTTATTTCTTGCTGATAATTTTGAGCATGAAAGTCAAAATCCATTGCAAAAACAACTTTTTTTCGGGAAAGTGAACTATTCCCTTTAACGACACGTTATCGTTAGTAGAGCTTTTAGCGCTTTCGATTTCAATAGAAATGCCAAAATCCTGGGACAGTCACGACTCACGATGTATTATGTTGATGTTTCTATCTGTAAGAACTAAGAATCTTGGATGTTTCCATTTTCCACGGAAACCGTTTCTAGCCGCTAGTAGCGAGAGGCGTGCCATTCTTAATTGTTAGACCCGGGCACGGTCCCGTTTCATGGCCCTCGCCCCGTTTCAGGATCAGGAGACATAGCGGGTGCTTTTAGAGTTTAGACAAACGCTTATCCGCTCCCCGTCGGTGCGTGGGTTGAATGTTTACAGACACTCCACTCACCAGTCACTGCAAGACACCGCGTCCCGTGCTGCACTTCCGGCGTTTACATCCAAGATGGCGTCATTTCGCTAATATTAACGTGTGAGACTTGTTCATAGCAGTTCATGGTAATTCATGGCTGATCGTATTTACCGGCGCATACATAATTAGTTTCCTCAAGCTGCATTTGAAAAAAAAACCTGATCGATTCAATCGCTGAGCTGCTGCCGCCGCCGCAGTCGCCGTGTGCTTGTCCGCTGCTTTGTTGCTTGGCGAGTGGCGACAAAGCGTGTAAACTTTGTATACGTGTGTACCTATGTATTCAATGTCATGGCCGCGAGCAGGACTCTAACTGGCCTGTAAAACTGTCATTTCTTTTTTATCATCAGCGTAAGGCCAATGTAAGGCAATCAATGCACAAATCCAAGTTGGATTTGTGCATTGATTGCCTTACGTTGGCCTTACGCTGATGATAAAAAAGAAATGACAGTTTTGGGGGAGTCCACAGGCTTTACCCAAAACCCTTTTATCGCTCGGCTTGCTGACCTGCGCGCAGTGACGTCACTCATGCACGCAACCTCGCGGGGTGGGGCGCGGCGGCGCGTCCTTTCGATGACCGGTCACGAGAGCAACCGCGGGTGTGTGCGCATCCCAACGCCTCCCCTTCAGCCGCCCTATCTCTGCATATTGATAGTGTGGTCTTGATTAGATACGGCTTACTGTTATTCATTATATACTTCGCTTTCGGAAGGTATTTGTCTGTGTTTTTTTCTTTTATGTTCTGTAAGGGCTGGTCACCTCACAAAGTCTGGTGACTGGTCGCGTGGGCACATGTTACAGGTAAATATAATCCCGTTATCACACGACATTCTTTCGAAGGAGCAGCGAGTCGGCGATAAAAAAGAATGCAGCCGCCTGTCGCAGAGGCCAGTGTCAGCCATTTAGCATGCAGCTGGTTTTGAACTACGCAATATGATAGATCAACGCATAATAAGCTTCCGCGGCAAACACTACTTTGGATGGAATTTAGTCCTTCCTTTATAAAAAACGTTATTGAGGAAAGTGGTATATTTCCTTTAATAGCATACGAAGTTCAGATATCACATCAGATATGCTTCCCTCTACATACAGCGTTACCTAAACAAATTCGAAATTTACAGCGCAGTGTTCAATTTCACCGTTTTTAAGTTTTAACGGTTAGGTAGGCATTTGAAATACACAGTGTACAACATGGAAACAACGTCATGGCCTGAGACAAGGAGACATGACTTGATCTGACCAGTTTGCTCGGGGAAGGGCGCTAGTAATGCCAGTTAAGAAACATCAATTCACACAGGAAGCTAAAGGCAGCCTCTTTCGCAAGGCAGCTTAGTGAAACGAATCAGTTCCCAGAACAAGCCTCAATGAAAAAACATCCTAAGCCTCATTCTATGAAGCGCTGCATCACAAGTATCCTTGCGCTTTCGCCTGCTCTGGCAGGGCTTTGATAGCTGCAACTGCGCGGTGCGCCTCGACCGTCGGAACAGTTCTGTACATCCAAGTCTGGCGAGTACTACTCAACTATCGGGTGCACTGCACAGATAGTAGTCAGTTACTGAATGGTGCACCACCCCGAGCTTGACTCCTCGGCAGCCTCCGCCTCTTTTGTCATTGTCCGTAGTTTCTCTTGAACCTTTTTCATTTCCTGCTTGTGTCGATGGGCGCTCAAGTACGAATGCAGTTCACGCTGCATATCAACTTTCATGTACTCCAGGTAACCATCTGCGATACGCTCGTCACCCTCTTTGAGCGACTTGAATGTATCCACGGCAGCCGTCATTGACTTTTCGTGTAGCTTCTGAAGTTCCTTGACGGTCAGCGCCTCGCTCTCTGTCATAACGCTCATCATGGAATGGTAGACCTTTCTGGCATTGGCCACCGCCTTCATATTCGCGTGTGCCGCTTTGTAGTTCTTTTTTCTCACATCATTGTTGAAGAGCATTTGGCGAAACTCGCTGTCGATTTCATGGTTTAGGGTATGCTGGCTGTCCTTTTCGATGCCTTCAAAGATTGCCTGTTCTTCTTTAAACTGATCCAATGCCTTCCCCCTGGCTTCCTCGTGCGCGCTGTTAAGTTCCTTCAGAGACGCAAAGCTCGCGTCTTCGCCGACGAGATGTTCCATTGTTTTGATGTAGGTCATTTTGCAGGTCCGCACGAGTCCCATGTTGTACTTTTCTGCATTGAGCCGCTCTTTTTGACGCCTTGTGTTGTTTGCCAGCTCAACAAACTTGTACCAGTCTTCAATGTCCTCTATCAGTCTCAAGCGATACTTCTCTGATAGTTTCCAGTCGCTCATTTTCTTGCGATCGGTAAATGCCTTCATGGCCTTTTCTGAAGCTTTCAGGTGTTTCGCCAAAAGCTCGGCCTGGCTCAGTGAAGGATGCTCATCACTCTTCAGGCGTTCCATTTCTTTGATGTACTGCATCTTAGCGTCTTGTGCTGCCGCCACATTGTTGGCCTCGGCGGTGGCTTGCATGATGTTCGTCGGTTTTGGCAGTTTGTCACTCTGGAACAGGCCTGCGTAACTCTCAAAGAAAGTGTAAAGCAGGCGGGCTGTGACTGAGTTGCCAGCAATACTCTTTACTGTCATGTTTTCCGGTGCCAAAATCTGAGGCATCAGCTCGTTGAGCTTATCGACAATTTCGGGGTCCATCTCTGCGCTACTGCCGGTGAAGTTTGGACTCATGGTTACAACCTGTCCCGGGTATGGCAACAGGAATCCTTCGATCTGGCCAAAGCACCCTCGGATGTGCTTTCGTACATCATCCAACTCCTTTTTCCCAGATGGAGTATCCAGCCACTCCTTGACCAGCTTGTTGCCACCTTCAGCACCCAGAGGAAGATAATGAACGTGTTGCCAGTCCCTGACCAGAATCAGCAACTTTTGGAACGGCTTGCTGCTGGTGTCTTCCAACGCTAGTCGGCCGTACTCAGTGAAGAGCTGCAGGTGCTCCAAGTCATCGTTCTGCAAATTTCCAGTGATGTTGTAGATTTGAAGAGAACTGAGCAGCGTGCTAAGTGCAAAGACAGTTGACGACTCGTGCACGGTAGACGTGTTGTCGAAGGTCCCCTGTGTGTCCATGAGCAGGATGACCGCCTCTGTGCCGTCTGATAGGGTTACTGGGATCGGCTTTGGCCACATCAGGATGCCAGTGGTGTGTCTGCGAAACCCACTCCGCCACGGAAAGCCCCGCTGGATCTGCTTGTCGTGTATCCAGTTGGGCTTATCGGACGCTGTAAGGTATCGCAGCATCATGTCCAAGAGGAAAGATTTTCCTTTGCGGAATGCCCCAGCGACTGAGATGACTACGACAGGCTTGTCCCTGATGTCGTCAGCGAAGAGGATGCTCTTCAGATTTTTGGAATCCAGCACGAAGCCTTCTTTGCCGCTGGCAGCAAGAATTTGCATCGCCTCTGGCGTCGCGTAGTTCTGAAAAGGATAAACCAGTTGTGTCACAATAAACCGATGTAATGTTACAAAGCAAACCGTATCTACATATATTGCACAGTATCTGCCGTAACACGAACGAGCGAAGCGAGCGAAGTCTTACATAGAATAGCAGAAATTCATGGGTATGAGCAGCCGGCCGTGAGGACGTTTTTGCGAAGCTATTTCTCCGCAAGCACTGGACCGATTTACTCATGCGGTAATTTTTGTAGGGTAGCTTCACTCCTTATATACGAGTACAAGCATCGGACTATTTCCGATGCATGTGGGTGACTCTTGTGCACGTGCCACGTGCAAAACGAAGAGGTGTCAGATTTGTAACAGTTGCAATATCTCGGTAACTATTGGGCCGTTTGCGCTGAAGCTTGGCATGTAGGTCACCAGACATAAAACGCTGTACGTATCAACACGAAACTTACAGTACCTACCTTCGACTGCATCAGTGCATCAATGTCAAACCTTGTTTGTTTCCAAAGGAAAATTTTGTAGCTACCACAGCTCAGTTGGAAATGACGTCAGAGAGACGTAGATTTCGAGTCGCAGGAGATTGCCGTGTCTCTCGCCATCACATACAGCCCGAAAGACGCTGCAGCCGCTCCATGACCTTTTCGGTCGCGGCGCAATCTCCAGGGGAAGCGAGAAGCAATCCTGACCTCAACCCGCTTGACTACTGGTTTTGGGGAGCCTGCAAGGACAGCGTCTACCGCAACAAGCCCAGAAGCCTGGAGCGGCTGCGTCTCAGCGTCGAGCAGTACGTGCGTGTTGTGCCAGCAGGCACCGCAGAGAGGGTGGGCACCAGTTTCCTGGAACGTGTTCAGACGTGCCTTGAGGTGCCCACTTCGAGCACATACGCAAATAAAAGACACACAGATCCTTTTTTCAATGATGGTGGCAAATCAGTTCAATTGAAATATGTCCATAAAATGGGTACGATATAATTAGTCAACCATTTTCTTTAAGTTGTGAAAGTTTCTTGTTCGTATCTTTTACCACTTTCAAGAAATTACTGCTGAAAAGTGACACACTTTTTGGCCAAATTCCAACGAAATTTGCCGGACATCAATTTTTCGCCATATCTGTTCTCATAGTTTTATTTCTGATGTAAGAAGCGGGAAAATTGAATGAATGCGTCAGACAACGGTACCGGTTCACAACTCAGAAGTGACCTGATCTTGTGAGGTGACCTTTAGGGTAATCTTGACCTTTAGGTACTCTGAGTAACGGCCGAGTCACCGCCGGGTTCACTTGGCAGTTTCGTCCAAGGCAATGACGAGGAAGGAGTACAGTCTCTCTTGTAGCAAAATTGCATGAATTGATGGTGGCATGGCGGCATCCATGGCAGTATGAGCCATAAAATGGCTGAGACATTCGCGAAAAATACAGGAAGGGGGGGGGGTCATCCCCCCAGCGGGACGGGGTTAACCCGCGCCCCGTAGGGGGGGGGGGCGAAACGGCCCCTCCCTGACCTTTTCGGTCGATATCTCCTAAACGGCTGGAGATATCGCCACCAAACTTTCAGGACCCCTCCGGGCATCAATTTTACACATTGTGACCAAAAATTTTTCCAGAGGCTATGATAGGTTGGCCACAAATGACGTCAGAGTGACGTCATGTTCTGTCATTTTCGACCGAAAAAAGACCTTCGCGAGAAGACCTGTCAGGACTACAGCTTTGAAGATACAGAAAAATGATCAAGACATAAAAGGTGTAGAATTGACAGGGCTAAAAAACTGCTATCTCGAATTTTTGAAATTTTTGAGTTTTGACCCCCAAAAATCAAAAAAGCATTTTTTGGATATATTCGCCAAAAAATCCAAAAAGTTTTTTGAGTTTCGAAAAACCCGGAATATATGTGATAGTGCCTACCGTCTTCTATCTACATACCAAATTTCAGATCGATACCTCGTTTTTTGGCCAAGTTATAGCGAAAAAACTGTTCAAAAATGATGACGTTAAATTTTCAAACTCAATTTTTGGCAATTCTAGAACTCGTAGAGCAAAACGAAGACCACCATTAGACTCCCCGTGACGAGCTGCATCGAATCGATACCCATTTTATGCAAAAATATCAACTTTGAAATTTGACCTAATTTGACCTGACCTTGACCTGACCTTCACAAAAACGTGACCTAGGCTGGTCCCAAAGGCTGCCTAACCCACATAATCGCATTTGTCATGTAAAATGGACCATAAAACATGTATCACACGACACATTCATATTGTGACCCCCGGTGACCTGACCTCGCTGTGACCTGACCTGGTATCAGTGATCTCAGATAGCAAAGTATGTGTTTGACGAACAATGTACCATCGATGGTTTTCAATAAATTACCAATTTACTCGCTTTCACAGCACATTTCTTGAATTGCCTGTGAACGGTGAAAATCTGACCTTTGACCTGACCTGTGACGTCATCGGTTTGACCTAGGTCAATGAAATTTGGTCACAAGGTAGTTCCCGGGTGGGGCTATCGAACGCCGTTTGAATTTTGAAAATCGGCCGGTAACTTTCCGAGATCTTAGGGGGGGCCGAAACGGCCCCCCCCCCCCTACGGGTGGTAGGGTCCGCCGGTAGCCCTACGGGGCGCGGGTTAACCCTCACCCGTTCTGACCTTTTCACAGCGTCTAACACAAAACAGCATGATGTTACTGGTTACTGAGACAGAAGCAGCCGACCAAGGTAATTGTCTGGGTCATAATAAACTTCAATGGCCTTTCAAACCTCTACAGCATGCCCGTTGCAAAAAAAAAGAATTCTGCCGAAAGGGAGTGTTAAGGACACGTCGGCATCAGCCCATTCGGATAAACGATAAATGGACCCTGTATCACAGCGCACTGTTAGCGGCTTCTAGAGCTACTAGCGCATTCGATTTCTATGTAAAAATCTAAATTTCATCGTGAGCGTCCATTTTGTTCACGTTTCCATAGAAACCGAAAGCGTAATATTTGTTGTGACCTTTTCCTCGAATTGAGAAGTGTAAAAAAGTCGAAAGTGATGTATTCTAATGGGTGAATTTTCGCATCGTCAGCGAAGCAAATAGCATTGAGCAAACATGTACAATCAAGCATCTTGCAGTTGACGAGCCATAAATGTCACATTCAGTTGATATTTTTAAAGCTTTACGCAGGCTTTACGTGAGAGCCCACTGTAAGTCCCTCTCATAAAAAGTTCAAAAGTTGTTCAAAAAGCTGTTTACAGTGAGGGTCGAATTTAAAAACATAGTAGTGTTTTCAGGTTCCATGGAAACATAAGCAAACTTCCCTGATACGTATAATGTGTATATCTCGTTTCATTCTGACATCTGCCCGTCTTTTAGTACAACGTCTTTTATACACATTATACGTATCAGGGAAGTTTGCTTATGTTTCCATGGAACCTGAAAACACTACTATGTTTTTAAATTCGACCCTCACTGTAAACAGCTTTTTGAACACAGCACGAGAATCACTGCCTAAACTACAGAGAAACCTGGTTAGCGCACACTGTATTGGAGATGTGAATAATATTTTCAAAAGAAAAGTTTTGAACACTCAGGTGTACCGTTATGTTAAACGCCGTGCGATTTGTTAATTAGTCCAGTTATCATTCTTGACAAATCGTCTATGGTCAAATACGAGCTGAGAGTCGGGGAAAATAGGAGCCATGAGAAAATATTTTGATAAATTCGATCGTCAGTGAAATTAAATGTGCGCCAACCAGTTTTCTCAGTAATTCAGCAAGCATTTCTCGTGCCATGTTCAAAAAGACGTTAACAGTGAGGGTCGAACTTGAATAAAACGAACTATAGCACTATAGTTCGTTTTTTCGAAGTTCGACCCTCACTGTAAACGTCACTTTGAACACAGCACGAGAATTGGTATGCTGAATTACTGAGAAAACTCGTTGGCGCACAATGATTTCGCAGACGATCAATTGTATCAAAATTATTTCTACCTGGCTCCTTTTCCCACACTCTAAGCTCGGTATTTGCAGCCCCACAAGGATCGAGGACTTGTCAGAAACTAGGAAGTATAAGTGAACTAATAAATCGCACGGCGTTTAACGTAACAGTATATCATCGGTGTTAGAAACTTATTTTGAAAATAATAATTCATATCTCCAATACAAAGTGCGCTAACCAGTTTTCTCAGTAATTCAGCTAGCAATTCTCGTGCTGTTTCCAAAAAGATGTTTATAGTGAGGGTCGAACTAAAAAAAAAACTAACTATATAGGCAGTAGCCCCTATATGTAGGTAGTAAGCGTGCCATGAAAAAGGGCCAAGGTTTTGTTTTCAACCCTGGCGCACTTCTCAGACATATTCTGTGCACCGCAGTGCTCTCTTGCTTACCTGCGCCATGGCGGGGTCGCCGGCGGTGTACCGCCGTGCTGCGCCACACTGCAGGGTCACTGCGGTGCGTCAGAACTGGTGCCGCTCCTCTCGGTCGGATGTCCCGGCGTGAAGTGTTGGGCGGCCAGCGGCCGACGTCAGTCGCGAT